>NC_092861.1:77713589-77718582 GCF_032062135.1 Pyxicephalus adspersus | reverse complement strand
AGAACAAGACCCGGGTCAGTAAAATCGTGCACGCACCGCATTATAGGATTGGCGCCTGAAACACCAGAGACTGAGATTAGACCTGCAGTAGTTAGTAAGTTAGGGTCTATGTGTGTGGCAGGTCATAAGAACTAATTTTGAAATAGGGCGCTGTACTGTCCTTTGGGACGAGTGTATGTAATGTATTTTCTTTGTGTTATTGTTTGGAATTTTGTTTATTGTGATATTACGCAGTAAAGTACATTCTGTTTTATATAAATTGGTGTCAGTGCTGCTTTTTCCTGTTTGTGACTTCGCTGTATCCTAGAATGCCCCCGGTACACGGCTTACAGGCTTACAAACCTCCTGCAGAATACATAAGTGAGATGCAATCATTTTTATTTACTACAAAGGCTACACTGCTGTCCTTTGATGTTTATGTTTTATAAATATCACTAGAAACATTTCCATGTGCTTTGGAAGGGACATTGAAAAAAGTAAAACTCTAAATTTTCTTTTTACAAGTAATGTGACCATTGATTGAGTTGTGTTAAACGCTTGTGCTACGACATTTCAGTGCTCACATGTGCTGTTTAAAATACAGATGACAATATTGTCCTCATGTTTAAATGTCTACCATTTGTTGAAAACCAAAGGGGAAGCTCACCTTGTTGAAAAAAATGTTAGCAGATATATGAAGCTAGAAGAGAGGAAGGACAGACACCTCTTGTTATCTATTTCACACAAACCAACAAACCAACCAATAAGTACTGCGGACAGCAGAACAGAACCCGTAAAACACTATGTAAAACTGCCATGACAAAGTTACAAAGGCAACTATTGAAACTAATATGTCACCTTACAGTATACTAGTTGGTTGAATTACATTTTATGATATTACTGAAAATGTAAGCACATTATTTAAGGCCTACATGTCTTTACACAATTTATTTACTCTTAATAAATTATTATTATATAGGACTGAGTAACGACTGTTTGCTAGTTTAGTGTAGCATCCAATAAATAAAAATGTTTTATAAAAGAGTAAACAATATAATATCATGGTATATATATATATACACGGTCTCAAGTTTTATAGCATGCAACAGATGCATTAAAAAATTCAGAAATTGAAATTCTTGTTTGCACATGATATTCTATTACAGCATCTCTGATTCCTGTGCAAACTAAAGCAATGCATATATAAAATACAAATAATTCTTCCATCTAACCACTCTTACCCAAACCCATTTACTCATCAATCAATTTATTTTCCCTTCTAGTCATCCTCCCATCATACATCTATCAATTTCACTATACCTCCACCCATTCATCCATAGATATGGCCATAAAGACAATGGTCACTATAAATAGTGTTTTTATTGGGACTCATTTCTTCAAGTCATGCTTGAAAATTGTGTGTAAAGGGCAAGGCTAATGAAGCTGACAAGAATGCTGACACTATCTATCTATACATATTTTGGAATTCCACATGCTCATGTGTTCATATTAATGCTTTTCAGTGTACCTTTTTTTCTTTTTTAGTTATTCATCTCTTTCTTTTTCAGTCTCCTGCCATAGAAAATAAAATTAGCACGGATGTATGTTCACTTTTCAGCCACCAAAACAGATTATCTTGATTTGATATTTTCCCTAGAAATACTCATCAACCAAATAATTTTCCATGTGGAATAAAAAATAAAGTGTGCATGCAGTGTGTCATATTACCAAGACTGGAAGAAAGGTTTTGGTAGAAGCTACTTATGCGTTATTGTTGTTGATCAGCTACTGTTCCTTTCTTAATTGTGGGCAGTATGTGGACTCCAGTATTAGTAAAATCATTTATGTTAAACACCCAATGCTGGCAGCATTGATTACATTTTGATGTGCAATCTAAAACAAGAAGAGAGGTTTTTTTCTGAATCAATACATTTCCAGTTTGGGTTTAATGTACGAGAGGATGCTGAGAAGTTCCTGGCTTTGCCCAGAAAGAAGAGAGCCAAAGTTATGAAATAACACATTTATTCAACATATTCCCCCCTTAGACTGATGCACTTGGTACATCTTAGTTGCAGCTTTTCTAGACCATTCAAATAAAAGTCCTTTGGTTGGGCCGGAAACCAGCTTTAAGCAGCATCTTTGAAGTCAGAAATGTCCTCAAAACGTTGCCCCTTTGGGTGTTTCTTCTAATTCGCGAACAGACAATAGTCAAAGGGTCAGGTCGGTTGAGTGAGGGGGATGGTGGACCAATTGGGATTCAGTTTGGCAGCCACAACGTTGGACGTGTGCGCAGGTACATTGTCCTGCAAAAAAAGGATCCCTTTGGTTAACTTTCCATATTGTTTTGTCTTAACTGCCTCCTTCAGCTGGTCCAGGAGGTTAGCATAATACTGTCCAGTGATACTGGAAACCTGAGGTAGGTAGTCCACCATCAGAATACCGTCTTTGTCCCAGAAAACGGACGCCATGGCTTTTTTGGCTGATTTCTGGGTTCAGAACTTCTTCGGCCGCACAAACCCACTGTGGCGCCATTCCTTTGACTGTTTCTTGGTTTCAGGATCATAGACGTGGAGCTAGGATTCATACTTAGTCACTAACCTAGCCAAAAAGTCCTGTGCAGCTTCAAAATGCCAAAACAGCTTTGGATGCTTTAACTTCTTCTTCTGATCATTGTTCAAACATTTCGGCACCCACTTCACTGAAAGCTTGTACATGTCTAGGATAGTAGTGATAACAAACCCAACACACTCCCGTGAGATGTCAAGTATCTGGGCTATGAACGGTGAAATGCCCGTCTAGAAACGAGATATCCAGGTTATGACAGTGCTGTAGAATGGACACTTCTCCTCTGCAGAAACAAAAACTTCATGACAGCTCATAACTCCAACGACGTAAAACTTTCTTGTGCCTTTGCCATCACAGCTTCTCACTAAAAAAAAAAAAACATTTTTAAGAATAGCAAAGACCTGATATTTGCACAGTTACATACTAAGAAATTAGGCTGTAATATGCCCCCACACTCATTTTTCTATTTAATTTGGAAGCCATTATCCACAAGCCATTATCTAGTGTTCATAGTACCATATATTTGTTATAGACATGTTTGTATATTAGTATAGAATGGGTTTTACTCCTCCTCACTATATGAATGTGTCATTAAGTTGAGCCATCCCTATGTGGAATTTAGGTATGAATGAATGGAGAGAAAAGAAAGAGGTTTGAGGCTCATAGGTTTTTCATGCAAAAAGTGAAGTGTATTGATTGATTATTTAGTACATAAGCCATCAAATACACATAAACATATATTGTTTTCGTCTCTGTCCTGTTAGTATTTCACAACACAGAGTAATTATACATACTATACAGTATGTATTTTTAAAAAAAATAGTACACATAACCATAAAACCGTTCAAAAGACCGTGTCGTGGCGCGCAATGATCCAACGTGTTTCGCCACAAAGAGCTTCCTCAGGGATTGATAATAATGTGTGCTTACCAGTCCAAAGTTAGGAACATGACCCACAAGGGGGGTGTATATAGGGAGTTGCTGCTGGTGATAATGCTAAGGTTTGAAGTAGTAATTTATACTTTTGTTAGAAGTTTTAGCCCAATTTACAAATATTTCATGGGTGCAGTGAAGGCTGGTCCTTGCATCCATCGACCAATGTTATAAATAGATGAGGAGAAGGGTATCTTCCTTAGAACTTTGAGTTGAGAAGGTGGATCTTAAAGAGAACCTTTCTTTTGGATGTGGGTTGTTGAGTCACTTGTAAAGGTCAAACCGTTTGAATCTGGATATAATAAATCAAATCTTTTGATAGTAGTGTAGTGAGTAGGATGGGAAAGTGTCTTCTTTCTCTTTATAAGTTTTGAGGGTAATCCAGGGTGTTCCAGATAGGAGAATGTAGCAACCTTTACTGAGGGTTAACCCTGAAGGTTATAAGTCTGGTAGGTCTCATGCAGGGATAGACAGTAGGGAGATGGAAAAGCAGCAGCCTCAGGGATAGATAATAGATTATTATCTATCCCTGAGGAAGCCCTTTGTGGCGAAACGCGTTGGATCATTGAGCGCCACGGCACAATTCTTTTGAATGGTTTTATGATTTTGTGTACTTTTTTTTGAAAAAAATCATACTGTATAGTGTATATAATTACTCTGTGTTGTGAAATACTGACAGGACAGAGACAAAAACAGTATATGTTTATGTGTATTTGAAGGCTTATGTACTAAGTAATCAATCAATACACTTCTTTTTTTGCACGAAAAACCTATGAGCCTTAAACCTCTTTCTTTCCTCTCCATTCATTCATGTTTGTAAATTATTAGTGAAGCGATAGGTAGGCATTGTGGTACATTGTAGTTATGATATTATGAATTTAAAAGCACAAGTCTGAGATCTAAAAGATAGATCTTTTCTTCTTGAGGTGCTAGTTCAATTCATGTAGACTGGCTTAAACAAAATAATTTTATCTTGTATGTAATATTGGCTGAGCAGACCCTTTTTATGTCTAAATTTGTTAGAAATAATGTCTGTCTAAAATGCATAAACTACATAATAGCCAGTGAGACCTTGTGGGCAAAAGCACAGAAACAGACATTTAATGCCCAACAAGTAGCAGTATTGGGTATTAAATGATGCGTGTGAATAGATCTGTCAGATTTACTAGAAATATGTATCAATCAACTCTGTAATCAATATCTCCAAAGACACAGGACCATCAGGGGATCAAGAGACTTGGATTCCTAGGCTTTTTGTGTATGTCCCTACTACATTTCATGCTTTAGTCTGTCTACTTATGTCACAAAACAGAAGCGAGGTGATACAAACCAGTGCTTGCAAATTACCATTTCTTTCCATTTTGGTGATTGCAAGATCATAAGGAACGCATTCTTGCATGTTACAGTTATATTCAAAAGTCATTGACCTGTTAAAACAATTTATTTTTTTTTCTCTGTTGCAGTAAGTGTTTTTTTTTATCTTCTCGGTTTGCAATGTAAAATAGATTTTTTTTTT
>NC_092861.1:77711327-77713386 GCF_032062135.1 Pyxicephalus adspersus | reverse complement strand
TATATATATATATATATACCGTATATATTGTCAAAATACGTATTATGAGAGCAACTGGCTTTATCTCTATTCTCAGTCATTTGAGCTGGAATTCTACTGACTACAAAACTACTTATATACATTTATTTATTTCTTTGGATGACATTACTCCTTTGAGAATTTTTGTTATAAACATATAGGCACAATATTTACCAAGGAGACCAAATTATATGCAATAAATTCCTTTATAAATAATTTCATTTGCTCTGCTTTCTTGAACTTTTAGCTCAAGTAATAAATACTGCACCAATAAGTCAAAGACAGCATCTATAAACAGAGTCAGCGTAGCAGAAATATCAGCTACTTGCACAATAAAAACCAAGAGACAGTGCTTACCCCTCCTTGGAAAAGTTCCTGCAAATGCCTATGGAGAGGACCATCTGTTTCCCTGACAGATTCAATAACAATTTTATCCTGTGAAACTTTAAATGCTGTGACAACCACTGTTCAGTATATTGAGCAAAATAAGTGAAGTTACATCTGTATACATGTTACTTCTCTTAAAATATGCAGTAAAATTGTTTTAAATGCTGACCAGCACACTGCATAGATACACAGATATAGCACTTGACGGAAATCAGTATGAGATCCATCTCAGTATAATTGGAGTCACTGCAAACTTGCCAATTCCTCTTATGTTGTAAGCTAGCCATTGTCCCCAGAGCTCTGCAGAATTCACTAACACCATAGTCACTAAATCCTCAGCTATTCTTAGACAAGACAAGAATTTTAAAATGTATTTTAGCACACTGCTTACCACAATTTACTATCACATTTTAAAGTGTATTTGGATAAATATGAAGAAAATCACATAATATAATTAAATTGGATGTAAATCAAACTATATTATAAGTGCTTACTAGCTTAATTAGACAGTAAACTTCTTTTATAAAGCTCAAAAACTTTGCATTTTGCAGCCCGAATGACCATTTCATTTATATGTGTGGTTTTATGTACCTATTCCACAGAAAAGCGCCAAATAACACAATAAATGTGTTTCTTTAATTCATGAAGGTATAGCACCTTAATTCTTTTTAATGTGTATGAGTGGTTGCAGCATTTTACTATGTCATATAACCTAGTTCAAACACAGCATACTTTTAAAATTGAGATTTCAAAATTGCTTAAAGAGACCCTGTCACCATGAAAAAAAAAAAGAGTTAAACACACTATTAAAATCAGTATATTTAAAATAACCACAGCACATTTTTCTACAACGTTCCTTCTTGACAAAATTGCATTTAAAACTGTTAGAAAAATTGAGAGTAAATTTCCTAGTCTATTTTAACCACGGTTGCAGCTCCCCCTCCCTTCTAGTACATTGTCATTTCAAGAGCACCCAGAGTGGCCTTGTAAGACCTTAGCTGACAGACACAAGGCACTGTACAGTAATGCATTCCTAACATTCTCTAGCACAAATGCCAAGGATCATGTAGCAGCACCTGAAGAATCAAGGTTCATTGCATGTTGAAGGTCACTGATGCCCAAAATGAAATGGCAAATCCGAGCAAGGGTCCAGAGACTTTCTTTAGCACATTGAATAAGATGTCTTGAGGGACAATTGCTATATGACTAAAAAAGTAATGCACTAGCATTCCAAATAAGCAATGGAAAAACATAAGAAAAATTTGACTGGGTCTTTTTATCTCTTTAAAATGGAAGTCCACGCCTTTTATCGTATTCTATATTTTGTTTATTGGCACCTGTATGACTATGTATTATATTCTGGACTAGAGGTGAGCAGAATGGACCAAAGTCAGAATAAATTTAGTCAAATAATTTCTTGGGTGAAATATCAGTAGACATTGATTCCCAGATTTAGGAACATTGGACAGCATTGTAATAACACAAAGTGTATAACTGGAACTAAATTATTTTATTTCAATTTCAATAGGAAAACAGGAAAATTGTTATTCAATGAGAAAAAAATCCCTGTTTAAAACTAGAAACATGTTATGGGGTGGTTGGATTTACTATCGGGACACACTGGAGTTCAGGCGCCACCTGGATCCGAGCCTCT
>NC_092861.1:77675922-77710441 GCF_032062135.1 Pyxicephalus adspersus | reverse complement strand
CATCATGTATACCCATTTAGTTTCACTGCTAGGATACATCACAGTTACACAGTTACAGTGTATACTAAAATTGACTGGCAAATAATATAGACATCACATCCTTAGGAATAGTAAAATTTTAAATTCCTGTCAATATGCAAACTTGCATTTTCTGTCAGTCACCTGCTTCCAGAGGTGATAGACTTTGCAGGATAGGTTCCTATGCATCTTGGCAATGAGTGGGCCTGATGATAATAATCAGGTATTTATCAGTTTTTTTGTAAAAAAACAACATAACATAAAACAACACAAAACATAAACAAAAAAAAAGTTACAAAAAACAAAGAATACAAAACATACAATATACAGCAGCTCAAAGTTACAAACTATGGCAGGTGAACACACAGATTTAGATATATTAACAATATGTAGCCAATATAGAGAGACAAGTAACACATTTTCAAATTTAAATATAAATTAAACATAAACCGGAGGTTTCTTTAAAAGAAGGAAAAACAAAAGGACTGTTTAAAACTGATACCACTGGTTAAGTGGGGCCACCGAAAACTATCAAGTAAGGGAGGAGTAATATTGGTCCCAAACTGATCAAATCGCCTCATGTTTATCCAGCTGATCATTTATTCTGGCTTTTAACAATTCCATCCATTTCACATCATGTATACGTTTGTGTAAGTCAAAAATCTTTGGGGGGACACAGCCTTCCAACATAGAGATATGAGACACCTAGCTGTCCTAAGCACCTGTGCCATCAATTTAGTTAGTATTTAGGTAAACCTTTTATAGGGAGTCCTGAGAGATGGGTAACTATGTCTCTGTGTAAAGGAACAGAGAACAAATTAGGTAGGAGATCCTCCACCTTTTTCCAAAAAGGAACAAAAAGCGAGCATGTCCACAAAATGTGGAAAAAGTGGAAAAAGGACCCAACCTCCTTCCCACATCTCCAATAAATATTATCAGTTGTTGGATAAATGGCCTTCAAGCGTTCAGTTTTAAAATACCAATGCATCATCACTTTAGAGATGCTTTCACTATACAGGGTACACCAAGAACTCTTGGGGGCAATATTCTATATCATGTGCCAAATTTCTTGAGGTGTCGAACTACCCAAAACCTCTTCCCATTTCCACATATAAGGATGGGTAGCCTCAATCCCTTCACCTATACCCGCTAAGATCCTGTAAATATAAGAAATTAAGCCTACCCGGCCACTTGCACAGGCTCCCTCAAATGGGGTGAGAGCCTTAAAGCCCATCCATCTCATGAAAGATTGGGCATAATGATGTATTTGTATATAACTAAAGTGTGATGTGGCTGAGAGTTTCAATATTTCCTGTAATTCCATAAAGGGTAATTCTTTACGAGTTATGGTGAATAATTTATCTAAAATGAAATACTCCTTTATTATGCCAAGGTGCTGTCACCTTTAGTCGTAAACTATCCGGCAGATGGGGCGTATACAGGAAAAAAGTCAGTGGGGATCAGTCTGTAGTGAGACTGAGTTTAAATTTACATCTACCCCAAATTTGCTTTGCAAATTGGGAAGGGGCAAGTAAGGCCCTGTCCAGGAGTGATACTTTGGAGCTCTATAGTAGAGAATTAGGATGTATTGGAGAAACCCAACTTTGTTCTAACTTAGTCCACCTATTAGATGGCCATTTGCCTAAGATGGGCAGTGTAGTAGTATTTAAGAAAATTAGGCACACCTAAACCCCCCGTGGTCCTTTCGGGAACAAAGAACTTTTGAAATTCTATGCATCTATTATGCCCAGAGCATGGAGGGGGAAAGGGACTGGTGAGGTTTCAAATAAGTACAACAATTTAGGAAGTACAGACATTAGGGCAATACTTCCAAAAAACAAAATTTGTAAGTGTTTCTATTTATGCAGAAGATTACATATTTCCCAAAATATTTTGGGATAATTAGACTTGTACAGTGTTCGGAAAGATGGGGTAGGGAAAACTCGAAAGTATTTCATAATGTCAATATAAAAAAATAAATGTATATGTGGTGGTGAAGAATATGTTGAAACAGAGTAAAGCCCATATCAGGCGTTTGCCAACCCAAAACAGTCTAATACAGGAAAAACAACAAACAGAAGGGATTTTTGGCAAATAATGTATTGTAATAATGATATTTTCTCATAAAACAATACATCATGTTTCTAGATCTTAACAAATCTCAGATCAAAATTTCAATATATTTTAGCCCTTAAAGGCTCTAATCAATAGCCATCTACTGATAATATTTAGGAAGTTTCAACCAGTAAAATCATAGAAATGGTTTATTTTGTTTATTCGCGTATGTGGCAACCGTAATACCCGATGTGTTTCCCCTAGTAGGGGCTTCTTCAGGGGTTATTGCACAGTAGTGAGCTATAACAGAGATACTGGATGCGGTCTAGACATTCATAAAACATAGATCAACAATTCCAGTTTTGTACTGTAACACATGATAAGTAATTCAAAAACAATACATAACTCAATGCATTGTGTGGTTAATATACAGATATTGGTATCTATTATCATAGTGATTAATAGTAAAATATCCATATAGCATATAATGCTAGACTGTACCCTGTCACATATATGACTTGTGGTGGAGGGAGTAAAATGTATTGAAAATGAGAAATAACCTGCATATTGTAGAAATGACATGGGAGATTAGGAAATAAATCCCAATACTGTGTTGTTAAGAGAATAAATAAAAAGTGACTATGTATAGTATTGAAGTGACCTTACAGTATATGCAAGGTCCCCAATCCTAAGTTTGGCACTGGAAGAGTTAACCAGAAAAGCTGCTGGGAGGCGGAGAGGGCTCATACTCACACTGTCAGTCTTCCAAATAAAGGGGAAATTCACTTGTAGCTGGTCCAATGTACCATGGGAAAGGTTCAGCTGCAAAGCTTCTGTTTTTGAACTTTTTATTTATTACCCTGACAAGGTACCAAATTGCAAGCAGATTTGGAACAGTGACACATGGGTTTGTGAGTCAAAGTAGGATATATTCCGCATATAGTGAAATGATATACGTAATAATATTAATTTTGACCTCAGTTATATCAGGGTGTTGCCTATTTTTTTCCGCTAATGGTTCAATGCACAACATAAATAGCAACTGAGATGGAGGGCGGCCATTCTTAATACAAATAATAGAGGACATAGCATGGGGAAATTTGACTTTGGCTATTGGGGCCACAAACAGGGCACCTATGGCTTGTAGGTAAGATAATCAGGAGTTTAAATCTATATTTCCAAAAGTGTGTTCACATAATCATCAATGCAAGCCAAAGAAATTGAGCAATACTTTTTTACAAGATGCATTGTTTGCAGCGATAGAAATCTAATAACTTACTGACATTTCTACATGGCTTTAGAGTATTGCTGTGTAGTAAGAATCTGCATACAATGGCAATCTAAAAATCATTTTTTTTCTTAAGTAAGATTGATTAAAAATTAAAGAATTTTAATTAGCTAGATTTTTTTTACCATTAGTCCCTTGCCTACACAGAAAGAAGAAGCTAGGTGTGAAATTTAGCTGCTTTAGAGTTTCTGGTGTACAAATGTGTCACTTTTTCTGCCTGTGACTTTTCAGCTCTGGGTCTGTTAATCACACTTTAGACCCAAAGAAAGAGAGATCCACGCAACTAGACTGTGACAGACCTCCTTCCAGCAATGTAATTAGACCTTGTCATGATCAAGTCTAACCTGACTGGAGTCCACATACCATGAGAAACTATATATGTTTAACCGTAACACTGCCTGCCTGCACTGCCATTGGTATTGTAGTTTGGGTAACGTCATACAGTATGAAATTAATGCAATAATATTTAAAAACCAAAATCCAAGTCAATTTGGCCCTGAATTTACTCAGTCAAGGAGAAACATTTAGGATGCTTATAAAACAACCATTGCCTAGAGAGAAGAATTAATTTGGTGGTGTTTTATGGAATGTTTTCTTACACTGTGCTGTAAACATTACTTTTGTACCCTATAGTTTTTACGCTTACCTTATTGTGTTCATGCAAATTAGATCTGCAAATACATCTTCAGCAGGTGACGTGACATATGTTATACATGGACTTACTCATTCAATTTGTTGAGCAATTGCACGAGGTCACTCAAAACGAAATGGATCTGTCAGTACAATTCTAGCATTACTAAAGACTTTGTTTAAAATGCTTTATGTGATACTTGATGATATGAGCACGTTTTATTGAACAGTTTAACATTATTGGTTCTGACTTCTTTGTCTTTTCATTCATCTTGAGTGCTGAATATAGAACTGTTGGAAGTGAAGATCGAAGTCAAGATCGGGTATACCATATTACTAATATGGTGGATGTAAAGAACTTTTGTTGCACTAAACATCACTGAGAACTGGCAAGGTGTACACAGTTTACAACAGCAATTAAGAATACTGTTAATTTTGTGTATTTTTAAACAGACTGTGTGGATTTTTATGGGATTCCCTGTAGCAATTGCTGTGAGTAGGATTTTAATGCACAACCTAATTCTATTTTTGAATGTTTGTACCATAATTTTTTTAGGAAACATCATTGGGTAGCCAAAATGTTAGTGTGCAAGCTTTAACTATAAGGAGAAATTCCCAAAGCTGCTTGCCTCAATACACTTTAATTGAAACTACACAGTTGAATATAATGTACTGTGACTACCAAAACTGAAGCAAGTTTTCAGTTCACACCCTTTACTCAACTTTTAATAAAAATTGAAAACAAAAAAGGGAAATTTATGAGTTACTTCACCCCACAATCAACAAATAAACAAAATGCATACATCTTTATACGTACATATATTTGGTCTTAGAGCTGCTATTCAAAGAGAACTCATTGCCAATAAAAATAATTATGAAATTTGGATGATATTAGATTTGGACCAAATTTAATGAATTTGGATGCCCTGAGTAAAATATTTTAACAGTTTGGTTTCCCAAAACGCTTTTGCAAAAAAACAATTATTTAAACTGATTTAAAACCTGTTTCTATCCTATCTGTGCTTCTGTTGTTGGTTGGGCAACTTTAGATTGACTGCCAGTGGTGCCCATCTATCCCAATATATTTAGTAGATGTTTTAAAGGAAGTAGATTAGGACATTTTCTGACCCAATAGTTCTTCAGTCAGGGCAGCTAGGAGCTTCAAATACCGTTCTGCACAATTTACACAATTTTCTCTACTTGTTAGATGTTCACTCCTCACTATGTGACAGGAGTAAGAACAGGGTCATGATGCCTAGGTAAACTTCTCAATAAAATGTTAAAACTAATCACAGTTGTCAATGTTAAGAGTAAACATAAAAATAATATAATTTTTTCCATCTCTGAAATTGCTTTATTGTGAACGTTTTCAGTATACTAGTAACTCCCATTATCCTGTTGTGGCAGCTGTTCAATAGCTGCAGCCAGGTCCAGATTTCCGCCTAGCCAACAAAGGCAATCACCTAGGAAGGCTGGCGCTGCCAAGGGTGGCAAACAGCCACTCACACATCATATTGCTGACTGTTAGTAAGGCATTCTCATTAAAAATAAAAGTTGATAGAATAGCATATTTAAAGTTTACCCACTCTGGGGTTTTACACCACAGGCTAAAGTGTTAACAGGACAGGATAACATATTGTCTTGCCATTTAAATCATCGGCATGTCTTTTGTAGCTATGAATTCTAATTTTGTTAGTGTTTTGAGGAATTGGCAACCCTTGTGATTGTCTTACAAATAGTAATTCGCTCAAAAATAGTAATAATTAAATAATCTGTATTGGCTCTTGCAGGCACAGAGGAAGGAAGGAAGTGTAGAGATGGGAAGATAGGACTTCTAAATGCGGAGGTACTCCAACTTGGAAGTGCAACAGATGGTTCTGTTCATTACATACAGAAATTAGACCTTAAAGCTAGTGCATGTGTAGCGACACCAACAACCTATAATAATGATAGGGTAGAAAAAAAAACACACAGTCCTATCTCAAACGGATCAGACATCCATGTCAGAGAAATATGGTGATGGGAGCAATGGAATATGGACATTGTAAACTATTTGGTTTACAATTTTAGGCATACTTTCATTTTTTAAGTTTTACGTTTTTAAGTTAAGCTTTGCCCACAAAATATTGAGATAGACAGAACATACAGCCAATATACAGCCAACCTAGAGCTGTAAGAAATCCAGCTGGTGGCCAAGGACAGGTTTTGTATATGGCTCGACAAAACCAGCTGACAGTCAATAACAGGTATAGTGTACGGTGAATCCAGCCACCAGCCATAAATGATTAACTAATTATTAATAATAAGCACTGAATCTGTTAACTGAATATCAGGAATGTTTTGCTTTATTCACTTTGGGCCAGATGACCAATGTTTGAGTTGAATTTGAAACAGACTTAATTCTTTACATCAAGCTTTCTACTAACCCTACTGCTATTAGGGTTACAAGCGTACTACTAACCCTATTGTTAAACTATAGCTTTAACATTTCCTAAGTGCGGTCCTAAGTATGATATTAACCATACTTCAAACTCTAGCCTAACTAAAACCCTTGTCCTTTCTTTAGCTTTAGCATTGATTTGTATAAAATATAGTTTTAACCCTTACCTTAGCTCTCACTTTATACCAATGTATACCTTAAGTAAAGCTAGTATACACAGAATTCCGCTGTATATATCTTGCAAAGCACATCAGAGGCTGTGAACAATGTTAGGCACAATTTGAAACTGGTTCTCGAAGTTAAATATGCTTTTTTAAAAGTGGTTGTCATGTTAAATCAAAGTATGAGATTATAAAAGCTGAATACCATTTAGTTAAATAATTATGAGAGTCACCCAATAAAATAAATAGCTGTAATAGAGCATAAATAAATAGGTAGGAAAATACTAATTCATATACTCAATAATAAAGTTGTTAAGAATAACATGCCTGAGTTTAAACAATGTTTGTAGTAAGTGAATTTATTTGATTAATATAATCACCACCTTGGAGTAATCTAGTAGCTCTCATAGACTGATTTTTTTCCCATGATAAATCATGGTTTATGTATTATCCAATGTATCTTGAAAAATGAAGGGGAGATACAAGATACCTATGCAGTTGATGTTATATTCTCTAATTCAAGAGATCAAGCTATAAACTAGAGATCAATAGACATCAGCACTAGCAAGAGAAGATCAATATCATCCAGCATGAAGATAATACAATGCAACAACAGCCAGCAAGATTAGTTCTAAAAGCTTGGCAGAATACACCCTTAAAATGAAATGTATTACCTAGCTTCAACATAATAAAATCTAATACTTGATATGTTATTATATTTGCACATTCATATTGTTTAGTGATATATATTCAGAGTAATAATTTTAGATGTCATGTGCATTTAAAATAAATGCATCTAATGTGTAGGACTGCAGGGTAGATAAAGGTATTGCAAATCATGTAAAGATGATTGTTTCTTGGAAGATATTTAGGCTTTATTGTCAAATTACAGTTTAGTGATATATTTGTCTCATACAAAATTTAGTATTGCCAAGCAATAAGTAAGCAGAAGTGTTATTATTAGGGATAATTCTAGCAGTAATCAACACAAAATTAAAATAGACATGTTTGATGAATAAATACAATAATATAAAAGCTCAATATATTACTGCTAAACTGGCTGTCTAACTTGCTAATGTATTTTCATTCATTTGCATTATATTTCTTCTAAGACAGGGGTGTCAAACTCTGGTCCGCGGGCCAAATCTAGCGCGAAACGTCCATTTTTTGCCCCCCGGAAAATTCTTAATATGAATTGCAGCTGGCCCCCCACTACAGCAATCCGTAGTAACGGCGGGGTAGCTGCAGTTCATATTAAGCTGCTGTTCCATAGACGCGAGTGATGCCGCTACCACAATTCCTGGCATCACTT
Source organism: Pyxicephalus adspersus (assembly GCF_032062135.1). Lineage (NCBI taxonomy): Eukaryota > Metazoa > Chordata > Amphibia > Anura > Pyxicephalidae > Pyxicephalus > Pyxicephalus adspersus. Next base: position 77,702,537 of record NC_092861.1, on the reverse strand, counting down.
GCATCTATAGACCAGCGGCCTCTCTGCCTATGCTTGGCCTATGTGTGGCCCCACATTTTATAGACGCAAATAATGCCTGAAACTGTAGTAACGGCATCACTCTATTAAACAGCAGCCTATGTGTGGACCCTGCGAAATTTATACTGACAGGTAAGCCAGATAACTGTGCCAGAGAATGCAATGTGAAACCAAATGAATGCAGCAATTCATTTGGTTTCACATTGCATTCTCTGGCAAAGCTAAACAATTAGAAAAAACAATAAGAAGAAACAAGACTACTTACCCTACTACACTACTGACAATGATGAAGATTACACCAAAGTGAAAGGTTTGGTGCCTGCATAGAAATATACACCTAAATCCATATTCTAGGTCCCATGAAAGCACATTTCATGAGTTGACGCACATTGGCTTGTTCCCCTGCACTGATGACACTCCACTTTGGAATTGCCATCCACTGCTGAACAGCCAAGAGGAACGCAGTGACATGAACATCCAGAGATAAAGCAAAAAGAGAGATACGTGATGCTGGAGCATCACATACCTCGGGCTTTAGAAGAGTTTTTTTTTTTGGCCAGCAAACTTTTAAAAGGACTGGGAAGGAGGTGTAGGAAGTGGGTGATCAGCATTCTTGTATGGGCTAAATCATGTGTGCTCAATACCATTCAAGAAAGACCAGCTAAATAAATGTCAATCCCCTTACAGTTTTTAAACAAATAGAAAATCCAGAAAGAAAGTTAAGTGGAAAAACCTTCTTGGTTAAGATGAAATAGCATCCCTTTTGAATGAAGGTAAGGAAGATCAATCTGCAGTCTCATTTGATATTCTTTACTGTAAGATCTTTGAAAGAAAGTAGAATAGTCCTCAAAAGATACCAGACTCTGGTAGAATATTCAGATGGTTTCAAAGGGGTTATATGTTTTTTTATAAAAATGAATAAATAGTAGATTATTAATACAGGGACTTATCTGATTGCCACCAGTGGTCAACAAGACAAATACAAATACACCTTCTCTTCAACCCCCAAGTGATCCTTTTGTTTCAAGGAATGAAGACAGAACCTGGAACGTCAAATACCAGTCTACAATGTGGCTCACTTCTATTTCTCCCACTTGAAAACCCTGGTGCTACTTAGTCAGCTGTTCTAGCTCCAGAGGCAGAGAAAGAATTTTAGCCATTTGTAAGGTCTAATCACACATTACTCTTCCTGAAAGTCTGGCAGTAAATATTGTTACAGAGGAAACTTGGTCTTCAGAGAACCATACTGTTATTAATATATTACTATATCCACATCCCACAGTACAGTAGTGTGGTGGTCAGTAAGCAGAATGCCTCGTACATTGCTTGCCACTGAGAAGATTGCCAGCTTTACAGATAGCCAAAAGAATCATTGGTGTCACTTTAACAGACTTAAGAGGTGCAAATTGCTCATCTCTCAATGAACTTCTATCAACCTCTGGAGGAATCCTAGTTGAGAAACTCTGTATATAGGTCTTTCCCCTCACAAATATCTCTAAGCTTGCACATTTAATTCTATTTATTTTGATTTCTGAAAACTATGGTTTCCTGTTTTGAAACTAGATGAACTACAAACATTTTTTAGAGGTCGACAAGGAAAGACTGTTAGGCATACTTTACAGTAGTTAAAAAAAACGGTATGCCTTACTTTACTCCAATTGTAATGAATGTTAGTGTTTTACAGTATAGAAACAAAAATTCTTTTAATTTTTAATTAAAAAATAAAACTAATGGCTTTTGTTTTACTTAAGTGCCTAATTTATGTATTTTGTATCCACAAACACAAAAGAAATGGTTTATGGGCTAAGAAACACTTTGCAGTTAAGTTAATTTCAAATGCCATGCAGCACTTTTCAAAGTACAGCTGTTCAAAGCTTAAAGTTTTACATGAAAGCCCAAAGCTATCTTTACTATGACGTGGGAATTTGCTAAGGCTATCTTTATCTATTAATTTTGTTCTAAACTGAGCAGTTTTCTACACTTCCAATTTTACACACCAGTATTCATTTTTGACTTAAGGGCATAGTGGACAGCTGCAGAGTGCAGATTTAACTGGATATTGGCAGACTCTTTCTGGAGTATAATGTTACCCTAAGGTAGAACTGTAGTTTAATTTAGGTTTATGAGTAAACACGTTAGAATTTGGATGTCTGTACTACAGCAAATGGTATTTGTAGTCAGTTGTATCATTCGCAATTGATAGATTTTTCTGACTTTTTGACAAAAGCAATTTGGCTTTTCTAAAGCCGCATTTAATTCTCTAAAATTCCACATTGCACAACGGGTAAATATTTCTTTCCTGCTTGTGTCACAATGAGATGACTTCTGTTAAATAATGTATGTACATTTCTGGACATATGCTTGGCCCGTATCAACATACTGGGCAAATGTGTATTTCAAAGAAAGGGCAAATGTATTTATTTTTCAAGTTAGGACTTTGCTAAAGCATTTGACACTGTGCCCCACAAACGGTTACATGCAAGTTAGGGTCCATAGATTTGGAAAAGTCAATCTGTAAATGGATAGAGAACTGGCTTAAAGATCCCATCCAGAGAGTTGTATTTAATGATTCATACTCTGAATGGTCTTGGGTTATTAGTGGTATACCCCAGGGTTCAGTGTAGGGACGTTTATTGTTTAACATCTTTATAAATGATATAGAGTTTGGGACTAAATTACCATTTCTGTGTTTGCAGATGACACCAAACTATGTAATGGAATTAAATCCATACAGGATGTCTATAATCTACAACCAGACCTGGATGTACTGTTTGATTCGGCAGCCAATTGGCAAATTACATTTATTATAGATGCACTTGGGAGCTAACAAAATACATGCTTCATACTGTCAAGGTGGAATACATTTGGGGGAGTCAGAAATGTAAAAGGATCTGGGGGTTCTGGTAGATCATAGATTTAATAACAGCATGCAATGCCAAGCTGCAATATCTAAAGCTAGCAAAGTACGTTCTTGTATTAAAAGAAGAATAGACTGCAGAGATGGAGAAATAATCCTGCCCCTGTAGAAAGCATTGGTCAGACCACATGTGGAATATGCAGTCCAGTTTTGGGCACCAGTTCACAAAAATTACATTGTTGAATTGGAGAGAGTGCAGAGAAGGGTAACTAAACTAATAAAAGGAATGGAGGAGCTCAGCTATGAGGAGAGATTAGCTGAACTGAATCTATTCTCCTTTGAGAAGAGACGTATAAGGGGGGATATGATCACCCTGTATAAATATATAAATGGTCCATATAGAGGACTCTTTTCCCCATTATTCACTTTGAGATCTTTACAAAGAACAATAGGGCACTCTTTACATCTGGAGGAAAAGAAGTTTAAGCTCCAGATAAGGAAGGGATTCTTCACTGTAAGGTCTGTGAAAATGTGGAATCGGCTCCCTCAGGAAGTAGTTTCAGTAACTACTATAGATTGCTTTAGGAAAAAGCTGCATGTTTTTCTAGAAGCACAGAATATAACTGGGTATTAAAGCTTTAAAGTAGGGATAACAGAGACTGTTGATCCAAGGAACATGCGATTGCCTCATTGAATCAGGAAGGAATTTTTTTCCCCTGTTGAAGAAAATTGTACCAGGGTTTTTTTGCCTTCCTCTGGACCAATACTGTTTTATAGGGTTTTATATCTGGGATATGTTTATTTCCATAATGGTTGAACTTTATGGATTTATGTATTTTTTCAACCTAACCTAATTTCTACCTATGTTCTGCTAAGGATTATTTGCACTTTAAAAACATAACATATTTATTGAATTGTTATAAAGAAAGCTTGCACTTGTACAATTTTCTTTATTACTTAAAGCAGAATTTTCAGTTAAAAAAAAACTCTTACCTGTACAGGCTAAAGCCATCAATCTTTCCTCAAGTCTAGTAGGTCCGATGTCATCAAGACTTCCTTCTTCTTTATGGCACACACAGGACAGCAGGTGGAAGATGATGGAGCAGCTCACAGCCTCCTGGAGACAGTACACAGTAAAGTAGTCCTTTCCCTATATAAAGTCACCATTATAAATATCAATTCAGTACATGTTTTTTTATTGTCCACTGAGGATAAACGTAAGTAAGTCAAACCCAACTGATGCCTATGGAGCTTCTATCCACCAGTAGACAGTCACTGCCAGAGGGTAGGTAACATTAAAATTACACAAATCCTTTGAAAAGCAATACCTCAATTGTATTAAAACTGTATGTGTTAATAATTATTTATTAATATTATTTCAAAAAAGTGTGACCAAACCCTTATCTAGGCACAGAGCCCAGGTGGCCAGAAAAACCATACCAGCTCCTTAAAGAGAATGGATGCAGGAAAATGGGTATAGGGGTGCATTAGTACCATTCCAAGAAGATATTATTAATAAATAATGTAAACAAATTATGAAAATGTATTTTGTTAAAATAAAAACAAATTACATATTTACCCTTTTTTTTTCAAATAAACCCTATGTATATCACCAGAAGTAATGCATAGTCAATTACATCATGCAGAAAAGTGAATCCATGTCATTCACAATGAGCAACAAATAATGATGTGAACCCGTCACACTCCTGTGGGTAAATGACAGATCCCTGGTGCTTTGGTAATTGCACAGGGAATTCCTATGGTATTTCTACGGAATCTGTCAATAACAGATTCAGCTGACTGTGGAAATAACACAGGGATTATCTGCTCAGTTAATGTAGTGCTGTCCATTTGTCCTTAGGGGGCGGGAGTGCAAGAATTTATATCTTTATTCCTCCCTTTCAGGATTAATGGGGTTTTATTTTTGGGGACATATTTAAAGTAATTGTAGAAATTGGTATATTTTTGGTTTTATTTCAACAAAATATGTTTTTCATGGTGTGTATACTGTCATTATTCACTGTTAACTCTTTCATGTTCATCATTACTTACTTATCTCGAAACTTCACTATTTTCTGGCTAAATTTCCGGATACAATTGTCTTTAAATTCAAAAGAGAAACCCCAAACTTCTTTTCTTTTATTTAAAAAGTAGCCCTAAAAAGGACTGCCATATCCATTGTTCTCTTCCAAACTCAAAATAGCACAACTGTTCATCTTCATCCTCTGCTGAGCACCATTGAACCCCCTCCCTAGCAGCAGTTTAGTATTATTGTTCTCTTCCAGCCACTCCCGGGCACCATTGTATCCCCAGTATTTTCTGGGCACTATGTTCTTCTTTCCTGTCCTTTGCTAGCCACTATTGTTTCCCCCGTAGGCACTGTTTCCTACACCGCCTGCTGGGCACTATTTTCCCACAACCCCTCACTGGGAACTCGTACCCCAAACCTTACTAGACACTATCTATATTGTCCCCACTTACTGCTAGACAACATTAAGGCATTCTATATTTTATGGACACTAATTTTTTTTTCTCCCACTGATTATGGACTCCAGCATTTTTTGCTTCCAGATAGCTGTGGGCATTTTTGCTACTACGTTGTCCTGATGGGTATACTCCCAGTGTTGTGTAAAACATAACAACGACCTGACCCCTCCACACATAGAGCCTGATTTAATAAAGCTTGCCAAGGCTGGAGAAGATACACTTTCATTAGTATATCTGGGTGATCCAGCAAACATGGAATGGATTTCTTCAAAATCATTTGCTAGGAAATGTCTTGAATCCTGGACTAGATCCATTCCAGGTTTTCTGGATCACCCATCTTGACTGATAAAAGTGTATCTTCTCCAGTCTTAGAGAGCTTTATTAAATCAGGACCATTGTCTTATTTAGGTATGCTCAGGCAAAGTATGAGCTCTCTGTGTATATTCTTGCTATATTTATGTAGGCACAGACTCTAGCTATAGTCTTTAAAACCAGACCCCAAATTTACCACAATTTAGAAATGAGTATTTTTGGCACAGCATTGGGACACAGCAGTTTGGCTTTTATGTTAAGGCAGATGATAAATCATAACAAAACCTACACTGTTGTCCATTCTAACCCTCCTGACCACAGTTGATAGGTCAGGCAGTATATCAAGGGTCCTTTCATGTGGAACAAAACCCAGACCAACTCATCTGTCTGCGTTCCTGTGATGGGTGTTGCTTCTCTTTTTACGGATAAACCAGGAAGTGGTAACTCCTGTGCAGGTATGTGACAGTTCATTTAACCCCCCTGGCGTTCTAATTCTGTCCATATTTCCACGCAAAAAGCATTACATTTTTTTTGCATTTTACATTGTAGGCTTATAATTCTTAGGCATAACTCACCGAAATATGACCAATATTTAATAAATTAATAAACTTTAAATAAAAAAACACAAAAATCTGTTAAAGAAAAAAATAGTGAAACGTAATATAACTGTACAGTAGCATGTATAATATATATCTATATATAATATAATTATATATTATATAAAGATTTCTTTGTATTGGACTCAATACAGCTATTTTGTATTGAATCCAATACAAAATTTCTTGAATTTCCCACCGCTCCTCCCACCCGCACAGAAAAAAACCCCTGAGAACGTCTCTGCAGTTGCCGGCTGGAGATTGGAGGAAAAAGATATGTCCCGAGGAGCTGCAGGGACCAGCAGGAAGCTGGGGGCCCACAACAGAACAAGGTAAGTGTTTTTTTATGTTTTTAGCGACCCTGAGTGTGATTTAGGATTACCACTTCTTGCATGGTAAATCCACTTGAAGTCACACTCGGGATTACTCCTTGGGGGGGTTAATCAAAGGAAGCTGGTAATGCCAAATTTCCCTGTCAACCAAAGCTGATGCTGCACAGCTCAGTTTTTGCAAGAATGCCGAAGCGACCAGGCAGGTAAGATTTTTGCAAAAGTGACATCACTTGTCTTTTTCTGCAATAATGACCTGATTGATCATACAAACCTAAAATTGGAACTTTAGTTCTACTTTACCATTCTTCTGTTCCAGTTTTCACTTTGTACAAATGATAAACAGTAGATATAGACTAGAACCCAGTGTGGGATTAAAACCTCATCCCAACTGATCAACTACAGAAAAGCAGCTTTTTGGAAACATCTCCCACTCCAAGATTTTTGTGTAAAATCTGCAAGGAATAGGGATCTGTTGTTTGTGTGCAGATACTGCAAATAATATTTCTGCAGGCTGGAACGCAGTCTAAATTTTATATTATATTGTAACATTATTGCAGACATTGATATATTTACTGGAAACGTTTTATATTTAGTGTACTGCTAAAAAATGTAATTCCTTTTCTTGGCAAAATATTTCCTAAAGAAATATAAACAAAATGTGTGATACTCTGACCATCATTTTGCATTATATAGATAGATAGTTGGATAGACTTACACATACAACACAATAATTACAATGAGTAGATTGTGGGTGTCTGTGGGATGTGCTTAAATTTTCCAAAGTAATGAAGTGTTTTATCTCAATATTACAAAATGAATAACTGCTTATCACTATAATTACCAATAATGACAAAAGAAGATAATTTAGCTTCTCACTTAAATGAAATCATATTAGCCTGTGAAAATGATTGAATGCATTAAACAGCCTTAATTATCCTTTGCTTTAGGAGTCTACATATCATTTTATTAATTTGTTTCAGCTCAATAACTAGATAAGGTTTTGTATCTTATCTCTAATTCTGTGCTTCAGAAGACATTTTCAGATACTGAGTCTGATGTTAAGTATTCATAAACCTTTGCAAAACCCAGGACAGAATGATTTGCCTTGCAAGTATATAAGCCTTATAATAAATCTTCTGCAGTGCAGAGGATGTGCTCTTATTTGTTGGAAGGGTTACAATAGCAGATTTGGATTAAGCCGAAAGGTTAGATACTTTCTTACAAAAATGCTAAAGAGACTTGGACTCTACTTCCAGTAATAAAAGTCTTCTTGAGAAGAGGTAATGCTGATGTGCCTGTTAAAGACCAAGTTTACCTATTTTAGAGTATACTTTTTCATATAAGCATTTAAACATTAACTATAATTTAGCATGATGATAGATCGCATTTTGTAAACAGCACATATTTGTCTTTTACTCCAGCTAAATAAGGATTTTCCTAATGCTAAATTGTACCTGTATCTATTCTAAAAACTTGAAAGATTTTACATATTCCCAACACAAGGTAAGGGCCAAATCCTACAATGGTCTTAGCTGTGCGTTGGCAAGGTATATTTAGGGTGCCATTAGGAATAAACGGCCTCCCAGTGCACCAACACATCCTGTGCATTACGTTAACGCACACTTTTCTGCATAGACTTGATAGATGTAATGCAATGCACTAGTAGTATCACTGCCTGTATTAGTGTAAGGAACTTACCCGTCCTGCGAGTCCGCGGTGTCCCTGGGGGTCCCAGCCACAGAGGGAGATGCCGCTGTAGCAGGCAGCATGGCCGAGGCTGCTGCTCTGCTCGCAGCTTGTCTCTCTCTGCAGGCGGAGGGATCCGTCCTGGCCAAACTACTGTTCAGCCAGACGGCATCCCTTGCATCCCTTCGGACGTGGTTACTGAAACTCCTGCTCTCAGCACTCCTTTGCATGTGCAAAGTACTGCACGTCCTAGGGGTGCTGTGGGAAGAGGTGCACGTGCTACCATGCGTCCCTCTTGTACCCCCCGAGGGCGTGGCACCCGACTGCCTCGCCGCGGGGCGGGATATAGTTAGTTTGAATTCCCTGCAGCCGATTGGGAAATCAGTTAGTCTCCTATCAGACGGCGCCAGGTGGCGCAGGGTCATTGGTCACTCTGGCCATTTAAGGAGAGCCTGTCCTGTACACCATTGCCCGCTATAAGCCTCTGTTAACACAGTGTGCTTGGGTGCGTCCTTGTGTTGGTTAAGTTTACCTGCTTTTGTCATTTCCATAGTGACCTGGTCTAAAGCTGACTCTGCTTGAACTCTGCCTGCCCTGACCTCGGATTGTTACTGACCATTCTGCCTGCTGCCTGCCCTGACCTCGGATTGTTCTTGACCTGTCTTTGCCTTACCCTCTTTTACTTTGCTTGTTTGGACTTAACCCTTGTCGTGCTTTATGACACTGAATAAAGCCTGATTGAAAGATATCTGGAGTTGGTTGTGGTTTGTGTGCCCAGGCACATTACAATTAGTCTGTCATTTGCAACCCCTATTTAATGTACAGCACTGCATAATATGTTGGCTCTATATAAATCCTGTTTTTTATTATTATTATTAATAATTAATAATAATTAATTAATAATTATTAATAATAATAATAGTAGGAACATGCCACGAAAGAGTTTTAAAACATGCCACACCTAAGCTCTCTAGTTACATGTATTATTAAGTAATTCATTCTCAGACATCACAACAAAGTTATTGATGTAGGTTTCCAGCAGCTTATGTGTACCTAGTGTTTGTTTGCATGAAAGTGCTGACAAGGACTAATAAAGATAGTAACTGTGATATCAGTGCCTTTGTTTTAAATCTAAAGATGAATCTCTCCACAATGCCTACAACTAAGGTGAACTAGGCTTGTTTTATAGTGACTGTTTGTCCAAAATATATAAATACTGTATTACTTTAAGGAGCACACCTCTACTCTACAATCACAACTCTCTAAACAAAAATAATGTGAACACACCAAGTTAGGAAGCATGTTAATATCACCGCGATTGTACAGGTATTTTTTAAATAGAATACATATTCCAAGTACAAGGGTAAAGAATACAGAGCTAGTCCTTGAACCTGTGCACATGTTTACAGAATGTGCAATACACCTCTATGTTTTCAACTAGAAATGTTTATATGTTTTAAAAAGTTAGCTAATGGTGTATGAAGGTTTGGTTCTAAATTAACACAAATCACACAATGCTGTATTATACAAATAAGCATTACATTTTTAAAGAATTATTACTTGTAAACATGCATATGCTCTAAAATTACTAGTTTTTAAACAGTTAGTAGCATAATAATACTTACTACTCTATAGAGTTCCATTTAATTACGTGCCTTTGGTTTAGACAACGTAATCATCATTTTGTACAGTAAATGTAGATTTACCCTCTTATGTTTGGGCACTCTTCTTCTATCATTCTATCTTTACCTAATCCTATAATGGATTCTTCTGTTATCAGGCTAACCCTGCCCCATGCAAATTTTCATTGGAACCATCTAATATGATTTGGATTCACACCAATAGCAATATGTAGAGTTAAAAAAAACAGCTTGCTTTTAGCCTGGCAAGTTTAACAGACTATTACACCCATTACTTTTTAAGAGAACCGACTTTAGTACAGAATATTTTTGCCAATGGGATGGCATTTGTGAAGCCAAAATACTGCTGGCTACTCATTGATACTATTGTATCTTACCTTTTGAACCTTACTCTTTATAAATGCTACCTCTACACTATTTTTATCTATAAATCTTTTTTTTTTCTATAAAAAAAGCCTTTTGCAGTTACAGTTAATCTATTCTTATTAAATTCCTACAAAAGTGACTGTGAGAGGAGTCCTGTATGAATCTTTACACCTTAATTCCTTTTCAATCCTCTTTGCTCTGCTACTGTTTATCCTCTCTTTTAACCTCATTTAAACTTTCTTTATCCAATGGTGAGGATCCGGTGATGTCTCCAAAAAACACGAGCTACTTGCTGATACTATTGTGACTAAATAAAATTACCCGATTTTCAGCTATACCTGTGACACTTTCTTCTCCATACTGCAAATGTTGCAGATATCTCAGGAACCTACATATATATCCTATATATGCAAATAGAGAGACTTTATTTTACTTGAAAAATTTGAAAAATGCAATGACTTAGGCCACAAAGTGATATGGCCATCACTCCAACATTCAAAACAGTAATAGAAAAAATGACAATAAAATAAATAAAAGTTAAAATGAAATGTAAAAAATTAACATGAATTAAAGTGACAGAGAAAGGGGCTGTATAAGAGTTTACATGGGCTGGGGTGAAAGTGACAGCCTGCCACTGACAGGTTAAAAAAATACTGCATGGGGTCCCTCTTATTTCTTTTTTTAACCTAACACTTTAATAGACTTGGAACTTTCGTGGGTTAGGGATATAGCCATTAGCAGTGTCTGTGTCCCCCCCCCCCTTGTCTATCCATCTGGAATATTGTTTGCCAACAAAGATATTTTCAGATACCCACCCCCTCATCCTGGGGAATGACCTCAGGAGTACATACCCCTTATCTAATCCCAGAAAGGGCCAAATAAGTCCTAGAAAAAATGCAACAACACAATAGAGAACAAAGTTCACACCGTACAAGCAAAATGCAGGCTTTGGCAGCAAGACTTACATATAAATATGAGTAAACATATACAAAAAAACCATAATGGTGAAATTGTGGTGAATTTCCAGAAGAGACACTCTGGTGTTCATTTTATCTATTTCAATCCTGCTATATCTTTGATATAAATGCCAAATAAAAAGTGTCAAAAAAGATTGTTATCTGTCTTTAAAATACTTACTTTTAAATGAGTAAACATTAGAATCCTTACTAAAAACTTTGCCTTAACATCTTGGGTTTTTTTGTTCTAAATAGCTATTATAAGACATCAAATCATGACAGGTTTAATGTTATATTGAAAAAAAAAAATACTGGTATTAGCATTCGAATTTCACAGATTGAGGAAAATGATGTTAAAGTATTATAAGGCCACGGGAATTTGGGAGAAAGAAATTTATGTTTTTATTCTTTGTCAAATTTAAAGAAAGTACAAAATGCTTTATATAAACTGTTTTATATTTAGAAAGATGACCATTAGGAGACAGGTTTGGTTTCTTGGTGACATCTGTCTTGTCTTTATCTGCTCAGTTGCCAGACATGATGCTATTAAAGAGCAGTTTCAGAAAATTGCTTTAAAGTTGTTTAACAAAAGTGGCAGAGTTGAAATTTGTTCTGATTATGTGGCAAAAGAAATGTTTAATGGGCTGTGCAAAATTGCTTGGTCATGGTCCATAGCTATAAATTTAGTATGATGTGTTGTAAGTTACCTGTGGAATTATAACAAAAGTTTAACAGATTGGCCGACAAAGACTTTTATAATGAAATTGGATTTGTTTAATTCATATGTGTTTGTTTACTTTAGAAGTAAATGGTGTATGCCCTCCTAATAGCAAGGGTTGCAAAGTCAGCCAAGTTTTATTCAGTAATGTTTCCAGTACCTAGTTGAATCTATGCCATGAAGAATTACAGTTCTAAAGACAAGAAGAGGCATTTGCAAATGCCCGTTTAAGTAAATAAAATATTCTTTTTGCTATTTTCTAGCAAATGTTTTGAATATATATATATATATATATATATATATATATATATATATATATATTGTTTTTTTTTACAAGAAAAAGCCTGACTGGTCTCTGCTACCCATAGTGCATTTTTATCAAACTTCTTACATACAAAACAGAAAAGAGTTCTAATATAATGAACATTAATGCTGATTTCGTATTGGATATTTGGCCTGAACCTGAACAATATTAGTGCCTAACTAATCCCGCTTTTATTATGTCTAACTAAATAAAACATTTTTGTGCTCATTTTCTCTCAGTTAAAGTACTGTTTTTGTTCCAAACTAAAACTAAGGTTAAATGTAGTCTAAAATGTAGTCTAAAAGGTCTAATCTCTCCTTACTATACACTAACTTAATCAAGTTGCTTATCTGGGTAAAAAAAAAGTGTAGTCTTCTATAGCAGCAGTTCCCAACCTGTGGTCCATGGTTCTGGCTCACCGGCCAGAGCAGCGGACCATGTCTCCCATATGCATTGCAGGCATATGCATTGTGTCTCTGGACACAACCCACCCACTCCCCCATCGTAGACTCAGACCTGGGATGGGTAAGTGGGCAGGTTCTGGCATCATGACCTCCCTCTGGCGGAACTTTCTTCCCATTTGAATGACACATGGCTCCCTGTGCATGGGCGGTCTGGAGTCCATAAATTTAGTAGTTTGTGACGTCCAAAAGGTTGGGGACCACTGTTCTAGAGGGTTTGCAAGATTCAGCAACCTTTAGCAAATCATACAAATCATTTCATTATGAAAGCTGAATTCCAGTTTATATCTGAACAAAGGTGATTCAGAGGAGCAGGACATCATCTTGATGCTTTTTGTAGTACCAGTAATTGTTCATAAAACTGATCTTAGGTCCAGGAGAGGAAATAGTAAACTTCATCTGATATCATTATCAATTATTATATTAAATAACAATCTTTATAAGTTCTTTGCAGCTATTAACAAAACACTGTTCTTACTTAAAACTGATGAAACATCATTCATTAATTCTATTAAGCAGCTTGGATACATTCATAATCTGAATTTATATCTCATCAGGATTCCTTGCCATAGTAAACCCCAAGAGCTTAGGGCACTAGCTAAAACCTATAAGGAGGTTATATTTTTGTTTTTTCCAAAATAGAACTTTTCCATTTAACCACCTGGGCGTTACACTGAGGTCTAGATTTCTGTTGCAAAAGCGTTACAGTTTTTCATGAAATTTTTTTTTTAAATTGTAGACCTGTAACTTACAGAAATATGTCCGAACAGGGTTCTAGTAGACATCATGAATATAAAAAATGTTTGAAACACACAATCATGTAAAAAAAAAAATACTTTTAATAAAATTAAATAAAAGACACAAAAAATCAGCTTAAACAAGAATACATAAATAAATGAAAAATACTGAAAATGCGATAATTCGGTATACTGTATAGTAATATATTTTTCTAAAACACCTCCCTAGTGTCCGTCACATACCTATAGACAAAACCACATAAATATATTTTCTATTATTTTGTATTGGATTGGATGCAGGACTTTGTATTCAATCCAATACAAAATGAGAACAAAATTCAAACTCTCATTTTGTATTGGATTGAATACAAACTCCTGTATCCAATCCAATACAAAATGAGAGTTTGAATTTACCAATTACATACTTTGTATTTATTTTGAATTATTTTGTATTGGATTGGATACAGGAGTTTGTATTCAATCCAATAGCACCCGCACCAACGTCATCGTATACGCCGATGTACACGCACGGAGGGAGAAGAAGCCGGTCGGCTTCTTCTTCCCGGAGAGGACACCCGACGATGGAGGACGACGCTGGAACACGACGATGGATGATCGCAGCGGGACCAGGTAAGTGATCGATAAACCCGAACTTTTCTCACTGTATGAAAATACAGTGAGAAAAGTTCGGGTTTATCGATAATTGTAACTTTTTGAAGCCCGTACCAAGGTCGGGCTTATCGCTCAGGTGGTTAAACAGTGATGTCAAATTGAAGGTAATACATTTACAATTTTCTTTTATATGAAGAGTTGGTAGATTAGCTTTAGCAGTTCTGGCAAGTGTATATGCTTCTGGTGTATCAATCTAGATGTTGGCAATAACATTGACATGCCTCACCATGAGTGCCATTTTATGTTCTTGAGAGATAGAAATGTTTATCTGTCAGTTTTTCAGTTGAGCTACCCTGTCATATTGTTCTTTTGCTTTCCTGACCACAAGTACCGACTGGACTTTGCTTTCATTTAGATTTACCAGTACTAACTTGTTATTCCACTAATGGCATGCATTTATTTATTTACTATTTTTACCTCAAATATTATTTGAAAGATAAAATGTCTTCACTTTTTTATTGAATTTGCATTTAGGCAGTTTTGTGACCTTTTATAACAAGATTTGTCATTTAAAGGTGATTATAATTCTACAGGGATTTTAAAACTGAAACACGCAGAGCTACAAAAAATGAATTTCCTACAAGGTCCATTATCACACCTTTAGGCAATCTGGAGGACCTTTCTCTAATATGATAAAAAAAGGAATATTTATTGTTCTCTGTAAGAAGCTCTGAAGGTGGCCATTTAGCTTGACAGTCTAAGTGAAAAACTAAGTACAACCCATAATTCACTAGCGTGTATAATCACGTGTGTAGCATCACTTTAAAGTAATCATTAGAATAATGGAACAAATATATTACTATTGCCAGTGTAACCTCCTGAACAGAAGATGAAACAGCCCCAAGATGCTCTAAAAGTAAGTTATTCTAAACTTTTGAGGCAAAGGACGACCAAAATTTGTCCAACCCAAATCTAAGCTAACAGCCAGTAGGGCTTGGCCACAGAAAAGTACCTGCATGAGCCTAGTATTAGAACCAGGGGTGAAGGTCAGCATCACAGAAAAAGAAAATGAGGCATAGGGTAGTAGAAGGAGCAAACTGCGGGAAAAAATAAATGAGGGAATGAAGGAGAAATAACAAAAACTCAAACAACCAAGATGAAAAGCAGAATAAAAGGAGGAACACAAAAAAAGAATAAAAGGAGGGGAAAACATACCTTCAAAAGAAGGGGTGAGGTAATGTGAGAGTAAGGAAACACTTACTTTGGGCCAGTACTGGAGTATTGTTGAGGTTCCTATATTCACTTGAGCTTGAAGTTCCTCCCAGTTAATCTACAGAAAGAAATACAGCGATGCCTTGGCTAACAAAGATAATTAATTCCCGAATCACATTTGTTAGCTAAAATCTTTGTTAGCCGAAATGCAATTTCCTACAGAAAAAAATGTAATTCATTCTGGATGCTGCTCACAATTAAAGATAAGTTTACAGTAAACAGTAAAACAGAAACAGTAAAAAGCACAATATAAAAGTTCATAAACTCACCAAGGGCTGAGTGGAAAAGCTTTCCAATTGGAACAGCCTCAACATATTATTAGGCAGCGTGATGTCAGTTACTGTATAAAATCCTTACTGTAAATTAATCACAAACAAAGCAAAAAAAAAAAAAACTTTATGGAACCTAGACATTCATTAACTTGTGGAGCAAGCTGTGATTTATTATGCAAAAAGAAGCAACTGCAAAATTTGTCTTGGTCATTAAAGAGTTACAAGAGGCTGCAGAAGAGCTCACCCCCCTAAAATCACCCACAACCTCAGCTGTGTTTAGCAAAAGATTTCTTCTGCAAGTCATGCAAACCTAGTTTAATTTGAGTTTAAAGTATTTTTCTTCTTATCATAAGAAGCCCCCTAATGTAGGCCCCATGGGCTTCTCGTATATATATAGGCGATCACAATAAGGAAAAAAACCCTCCTATTTACATTTAGGCTACCACCTGAAAGCAAGGTTCCTGGAGTAATATCTCATTGAACTACCATTGCCAGGATGGAGAGGATGCCCTGCCCAGGACAAGATGCAAGAAGATAGGTGTGGACGAAATTGCTAATTTTGCTAATTTTAAGACGTGCTAGGGACCGGATTTTTATTAGGTCCTGATATTCAAAACCTTGGAATTGAAAGAGAATGTACTTTCTTATTTTCATGACTTTATATGTAAACCAAATCACCAAAGTTGTACACAAGTTTTAATATGGTAATGTGATTTTAAAGGTAGTTTTTGATATTTTTAAATTGCGCACCTTCTGTTAAAATATTATTTAGGAAAGCTGCAAGGAAGGTCCTCATTTAGGGACTTTCTGTATTAGGGTAACAAGGATCTGTTCTTGTATAACCAGTCTTGCTTATCTGTTGCCACCCTGTCACTTATTCCCTCACACAGGCTTCGGATGTGGACTACAAACAGATGTTTTAAAAAACATTACACGTTATGTTGCCGGCTACAGACCTCTGTCAATGGGCTTGAGTTGATGGCCTCCACTTTACAAGCCACTGAGATCATTCGGGTTTTATTGACAAGTGCTTTTGACCTCCAGTTGATTTCCTTTTGGCCTACATTTAAGATACTTTGAGCTGGTTTTGCATTCCCTTTATTGTGCAGGCACCAATAAACGCTATGTAGTTATTGTTAGAAGGCCTGAAATTTATTATTATGTGGCTGCAATGAAGCCAAGATCAGCAGCACTATACACAGCACTATATTAAATAAGTGCTAATTAATGTATAGGTATTCAGACTTTATACCTACTTTAAAGTGCCTAAAATCAAAGTCCATCAACAAAGTCCCCTAATTTGTAGACATCTAAAGCCTCAAAGTGTAATATTCCTAAGCCTATCCCACTTGACCCTCAAGACCCGGAAGCTTTCATCCTCAGAGGGTGGATGCAAAATTGTGGATTATAAATATATATAATATATCTTTAGGTTTACAATAGGAGTCAAACATTTTGCCTAAATACTCAGATAAGGCTTATAGTAATATTAATATTGTTTTGGGGTGGGGCATAACTAGAAGTCAGTAAACCTTTGAACAAAATTTTAGATGGACCCTTGTCCCAGGGTGTTGCTAGGATTGTGAAAGATCTGGGGTAATGACAGAGTGCACTATGGAAAATGCTGGATGATGCCAGATGCAAAGGAAAGGCTTACATAATTATGGGTAATAAAACCGGAGCCTATTTTGATCTGGGTCAGGAGTGTGTAACACAGAGTGCAGGTGTTATAAGTAAGTAACATACATTTTTTAGTTGTCTGTTGTATGTGAGAAACAGAGTGCACAGGTCAGGCACTCTACTAAGTTCACAATGTAGGTGTATTTAATATATTGAGTGCAAGCGTCAGGTGTATATAAGGTGCTATAATATCCTGACTTGTCTTAGATTTTTGATCTGTTTGCTTCTTTAAGACCAAGCAATTGACATCTTTTAACACATGTCAGCAACAGCTGCCTACATGCAGTATATTTCCCAGTAGGGTCGAGTTGCTATTTCAAATACATAGTTTTCTACTTTTTTTAAAACAGAGTTAAGTTGCTGAGTCAGTACTTTGCTAAACTCTAACCTTATTATGCCGTAAGTGTTTTAGGATGACAAATTTCATAACAGCATTTCTTTTTGTATTCCAAAAATAACATTGTTGAAATTGATTGAGAGCTAAGCATATGGTTGAACAGAAAAGATGGGTTCTTGCTCCAGCATCTCATTTGTTTCTTTGTAGTTGAAAGAATGATTCCCTGCTAGGAAAAGATTTGTGCACTGAATTACACATCATTTTAAACTAGGCCACAAAGATGAAAGAATTTATATGCTTCTTTATTTTACAACTAAATTGACTAGATGTGTAAATCAAAAAGTTAAAATGCAAAAATAGTTGGGTTTGTTTGTTAACTTTCTCTTTGTAATAGTTTGTAGCTGCAGACAAGCTGAAACTAGTAATTACTGAATTCAGGTATTTACAGAAAAACCTTTTAATGAAGTAAAACTATAGATACGTTTTTCTTATATTAATAGGCACCATACTGTATTACTAATTGGTAAGAACAGCATATAAAAAAAAATGATAAACTATAAGGTTTCTTGCTCACTAAGGGGTAATCGGTTTGACTGTAGATTAAACAGTGACACTGTGGAACAATTTATGATGTATTATTAAGGGAGTAAAGAAAATAAAAAGGAAAAAACTTAAAAGAGTTTGAAATGTTTGCATTTCTACATATATCCATTGTATTGAAGACAAACAAAAACACAAAGCATGTCAAACAAAAGATATAAATGTGCATAAAATGATCCTAAATGTTTATATATATGAACCTTGTTTTTCCCCTTGTAGGTAAATGTTTTAAAAATTATACACCATGGACATG
This sequence comes from Pyxicephalus adspersus, assembly GCF_032062135.1. Lineage (NCBI taxonomy): Eukaryota > Metazoa > Chordata > Amphibia > Anura > Pyxicephalidae > Pyxicephalus > Pyxicephalus adspersus. The sequence goes on along the minus strand of NC_092861.1, from coordinate 77,684,041 downwards.
TATGTGCCTGGTAATTATTTTGGCTTTTTTACTAACTATTATTTATTTATACTAACTATTTTAAAATAGCAATGGTCAAGAGTCAAAGAATTTTCCTGTATCTTCAGGTTTTCAGGTAAAAAAAAAATACCTCATAATAATCCGTACAAATGTTTTCTAGGTCTGTCCAACCCAAATCCACTAGGGTCAGGATCCACACATTTTTTTTTATTTACTTAAAGTAGACCTATAGTGAATGCGCAGTAAGATCGGCACTCTTTTTTTCCCCTTTACAGCTGACTACATCACCGGATCTTGTGCCTGCGCTGTGCGAGATCAGGTTACCTAGCCGGAAGAAAGAAGACGCTTCCTCTGCTCCAGGAGAATTCCAGGACGGTGCAGCACCCGATCACAGACTTCCTCAGCGTGATTGAGGGATCTATGGAATTAAAGGTAAGGTGATTTTTTTTCTAATTTTCAGTTTAGTTTTAGTAAATTGGAATTCCCAAAATAAGTACCTTGGTTTAGTATATTTGTATGTAATAATATAGCTGTTGGCAATTCTAGATATAGTCGTTGTACTAAAGCACATCAAACAAAAATATAAATGTGTATTAAATTATTAAGAATATATCTTACAATCATATAATAAATGCATAAATTAAAACATTTTTATGTAAGATCAGTCACTGAAACACAAACACATCCTGGGCATGCATGAGCTTACGCATGTATGTTATGTGTAGTCATAGTTGACATATAAGAAATAAGGACAGTAAATATTTGCTATATTGAAATTGTTGTAGAGATGTGTAGAATATAGATGTATAATTTAATAAATATTTTTAGGAATTTATGCAATTAAACTATGCTATTAGGGGTAGTATGCGTTTGGTGTGCCAACTTGGTATGACAAAGACTAACATGATACTAGTAAATACAGTAGTTTTGTCTGTTCAATTAGCAAAGGATATTATCATTCTCCAAAGAGTGTATATGGTAAAATTTACTTTGCAAATAACACCCTAAACTTCTTTAAAAAATCAACCTCAATATGCTCAAAATTTGATATATATATATATATATATATATATATATATATATAGATATATATATATATAAACAAATAAAATAAAATCTAAAAAAACAAACCTAATTTTATCATTTTAAATAAATGTTTAAAATACACCATGGATATATTATTTCACATTAATTATATTGACATTTCTATTAAGCTATATAAGCATTTTCCGGTAAAAAAAAGAACTTCACTCCATATTTAAGTATATGGTATATATATGGTATTCTATTCTATCAAATGTATTCCAGGACTTTCCAGGTAAATTAGGTTAGTTGATGTTCACAAAAATAGTTCTCAGAAAAGAATTCTGTTGATATGAAATAATAATGACCCAAAACTACATGAAAAATAAGATGTGCAATGATACAAAACATTTTTTATTAATAAATGTAATTACCATGTTGATGTGAAAGGGGGCAGGAAAGGCAACATATAAGCATTATAAACTTTAGCTTTAATGTATTTATTCATACAGAATCACTTTATTCACTTTTATATTTAAATGTATTCAGATACAGAGAAATGCAAAGAAAGAGTGATACAACAACTAAGCAGTAATGCTTTTCAAGGAATTTGCTGTAGTTTCACAAGCAGGATCTTCCATAGTAAACAATACATTATCTCTTGCTGTGTAAAGTGAAAGCCCTGGCAAGCAGCTGAATATCACACTGAAATATATTTACCTGCCAAAGGATTTCTAAATATATGCAGCCAGTTATGTGATCCAGGAAAACCTGCCATACAGCCCAGCCAGATCCTTGACCTCTTCTACAACAAAGGTTAGCCAAGAATACTAAGACAAAACACTCTCCAGGTTTGATGATCAAGCAAGGAAGCCTCACTAGGATGAGGTCATCCCTGTTCTTTTCTCCTGTTACCATGTTCTTTGTCAGCATATTTGCATGAATCAAAGCCTGTGTGGCTTCTTGCCCCGTGTCTTTTTGTCTGAATGCTGCTATGTTTGGGCATCCAGATGGCTGCTATCAAGACATATTACAGTACTTACATTTGCTACATTTAAAACATTAATTTAATGCTTTTAAATGAACCAGTAGCTGCATTATTAAAGATGTTTTTAATATTTTGCATAGAGGTGAGTGGTATAGAATAATCTGCCGTAACTGGATTCATGTTAGTAGCTGGAGGATATCCAGCATTCCTCTGTACATCTTGCCTTCCACTGAGTAGCTTAAAGGATTCTGTGGACAGGGGAGTAATCATAAACACAATGAAATTAATGGTATAGCATCTCCACAAAATAAAATGCATATATTAGAACAAAATGTTTGTGTTTTGATTGTCTACCTTTTGTGCCATGCACAGTATATAATTAATGTTCTATATTGTACTTTAAAATCAAATCATGTGGCTTAGTTGCTATCTGTACTTTACACTGTATTAATTTTATACAATGGATAAAGCCTAGAAACCGGCATTAAAATATATTCTTAATATGACCAAGTAACAAAAATACTCAAAATGATAAATGCCAATCATCTCTTACAGTATTCTTTATGCTTTTATGTCACATTCTCCATTTTGTATCATTTCCCCAATAATAGAAGCATTAGAAAGTATAAGTGATATAACTGAATGGTTGAATCGACCTAAATTATACGTTTTTAAAACAGCTCAAATTTCTTTTTCAAATATGCCATGTCTGACCTAGAAGTGTATGCATAAAGCGTTGATTCTGATATTCACTGAGCAGGTAGAAAATATTGCTGGTCTATGTCTTTCAATGGCAGGGACTGATTCTCAATCAGAGGTTATTGGCAGATTCAATACTTTAAAAATGGACCCTTTACCTATATAATCAGCTGCTAATAGTCATATTAAATATAAAGGGAAGTGAAGAAAAAACACCCCAGGTTAAAGAGGTGCCCGAGTGTTAAAACATCCAGAAAAGAAAGTAAGAAAACACTGCAGAACTAACGGAAGCATCGGGAAATGATCACTGTATTAGCCTGTATTAGCCTACAAAAAGGCCTGTTTATGTACCAAGTGGTGTATTGGAGTTGCTGTTTGGGGTCAGAATTCAAGGTAGCAATATTGCTTTCACAGTTATCAAAAAATACACTTGTCTGTGTGTTTTTGAAGGGAAACTTCAACCCATTCCATTTTGAATAAGTGTTGAAGTTTCATCAGAAAAAAAATAGGGTGGGAGGTGAAGCCAAAATGTAACACTCAAGATTCTTTTTTCTCCTTACAAAAAATTAAAACGTGTTTGGTTTATTTTAAAAAGCTTTTGCAAACCTTTCCCACCAAACCAACGCTGTACATTCTGAGGAACATAGGAGGAAGTTTTGCAAATGAGTAGGGGCATATTGCGTCACTACTATGTTAAAAAAAAGTTTTATGTGAGGACAGTCCTGGAAATTACATGTTACCCCTCCGCCCGCAGATCATCTGTCTGGCAGCATTGAACATCCTCAGCTTCCCTTTACTGTGCAAAGAAGTGCCATATTTAGCATAGCCTGCACTTACTCTGAGACTGTGCTCATCTGAAGAGGATTACAGAGTATGTGCAGCAACCAATGAGCAGAATAGTTCCTGGCTCCAACCTTATCCTTGTATTTATACTTCCCTGAATCCTGGCTCTGGTTGCTGGATCTTCAGCTTTGTTTTTTGAGATTTGCTCAGTACACTCTGCCAAATCCTGCCTCTTCAGATTCCTGACCTGTGCCTGACTTTCTCTACACTTGCCTGCCGCCTGTCTTGACCTGTGCCTCGAACTTGGATTATGCATGTCTGTCACCTACCCTGACCTGTGCCTTGAACCTGAACTATGCTTGTCTGCCGCCTGCCCTTACCTGTGCTTGATCCTGGAGCATACATGCCTGCTGCCTGCCCTGACCTCTGCCTGATCTCTGACTGGGGTGCCAACAGCCTGCCCTGACCTTGGTTCACCTAGACCTTGCCTCTTGCTGTCATCCTACTCATTACCTTCTCTTGGCTATACCTACACCGAAGTCCTCACCTCTGCTCTGCCTGGGTCTGCAAATCTGGGGGCCGCAACCTGGTGTTCTCTCTGCAGCAAAGTAGTCCAGTGGCCACATCTCTGGTGAAGATCAGGAGACACTTAGACTCCGCTCCCCAGGTAATCCCACTTCACCAGGGGACATAGCCCTAACATTATATTACAAGTGGGCAGAAGTATAACATTTAAGACAAAAGAAAATCCTATGTGCTGGGCCTTTGTGGGCAAAATAAAGGTAATTAAAACATCTTTCTAGTTGTTCTGAACTGTAAAATAGTGATGTGTGAAAAATGGGAGTAATCAACGCAGCCTATAGGAAACAGCTAATATTTTGAAAACAGATGCCCAGATTTGTAGTTAGGAACATGAAATTTAAAGAGTTGGTCTGTGAAGGAAAGGGCTTTAGTATTCTTAGAAGTATAGGTCTGTGCTTTGAAAAACTAGGAGAATTGTTGCTGTACCTGAGAAAGTCTCCTGTTTTGAATACAGTTAACAGGTATTTGTGCTGACTAATAATACTGATAATCTAAGTGCAAAATACTAATGAGTACTGGTTTGGGAGAATGTCTGCTTTACCCAGTAAGGGGTAAGAACAATGAGATTTGTGAGTTAGGGAGAGATCATGTATGAAGTTTGTGCCAAATGGGTCGGAGAGAATGTACAGAAAAAGGGTTTACAAACAAAAATTAGCTGGAAGTAATTAGTTGTGCCAGTAAAGTATTGCCAGGGGATGAAGAGATGATTGAAGGTAATAATCTATATGAGCATTGGTAAAAAGGGAAGTACCATGTATATCTAATCTTTGAGAATGTGGAGGAGAGAGACAACAATGTATACATAAATATAAGATCCTTTTATTAAGGACCCCATTGGTAGAAGGTTGTTGCAGGATACTTATGGTAAAATAATTACTGCGAAATGCATGGAACATGCAAAACTAACCATGAAATATGGTGTTCTTAACTGACCGGGTTAATAAATCAGCAACATTTCCCGACTACTTATCATTTTGAATTAAATTGTTCTTTTGTTCACAGTCATTATAGTAGCAAGCTTTTCTTTCTTTATTAAACTCTCACTGTGTTATGTATGCCTAGGAGGCATCTTGTTATTTTAATGTTTGAGAAAATAAAACTGTGTCTTTTACATATAAATCCTTTTTTTTCTATTAAGCCAATTTGATAGGGAGGTATAACTTGGGTGCCCTCCCAGTTTTTTTATTCCAATGGCCACTTCTGGGATTGGGATGTAGCTACAGGTAACAAATACTTACCTTTATCATACTCTTGTCCCAAATAAAGGGACAAAAATGGAAAGTTCTATATTAAACTGAGAAATGGAACGGACTTGTATTAAATACATTTTATTATTGTTTTCCATTCTTTATAATTTCATCATTCAAGTCATGTTGCTATTATATATATTTTATTATTATTTTATTATTTTTTTATTTATGCTCTTACATGTGTTTCCCAGCATTATTTTCCTCTGCAGTATTTTCATGTTCCAAATAATCTTAATCTTGAACTGTAGCTAGCAGCACCCTGCCTGTTTATGCACATTAGATGGAGTTAATATATCACCCTGTGCCATCCTCAGGGAATTCATATGGCTTCCTGTCACACTGCCCTACATTCCATAATATGAAATAAATCAACCCAGCTTGCCTTCAGAAGTGTTTACTGAACAGTTGCTATAATAAAAAAAAATACCTTTATGCTTCAGTATATGATTAATAACCAATTACTAGAACTGGTCTGAAGAGGAATATGTTTGAAATATTTATTGTAGTTTCAAGTGAGTAACATAATGAAAATAGAAGGTGCTGAGGTTGCCTATATACATGCAGATCTCTACCCCATGAAAGACAGACAGTGGCACATCTGCTGGTCTCACTGAGACTACTACACCATTGGAAAATGCACATTCCTCACTAAAAGACTATCACTAGATCTAATTCAAGCAAAATGTTACCCTGTTCAAATGAACCGTGCAGCAACTAACAGCAAAGTAAATCATGCTTTTGGACTGTGTTTTGGTGAATTCACACTCTTTGCATAGCTCACACACACAAGGTATTCCTGGGCTATGCCATGAAATTATAAGGGCATTTTATTTGATCTTACACTATTACAAAATGTTGTTTTCACATTACAACAACACATTACAACCAAGAAAGGCTTTCTTTTTTTAATAAAATTTTCTATATTATGCAGGTACATTGAGATAAAAGGTCCTTATTAATAACACAAAGAGCTAAATAAGACTGCAATGTTGACTGAAAGGTTTTAGGACATTTTAGGATGGCTTTGCTTCCTGCTTTAAGCTTAAGAAAGATGCAATTTTCACTACAGCAACAGCGAAGGTCTAGGGAGTAGCAGTTGATCAAAGACACATGCCTACTAAGACCCTTCAAAGATATATAACCAGATTCATCAGTGCACATGATATTAATACAAGGCAAGAATAAAAACCAACCTTGATTTAGGACTGTATGGAAGGATGTTCTCCAACAACACTTAATGCAAGCCATGAAGGATGCATTAATATAAAAGCCTAGGCATTAAGTTGATCCTCCGCCTGTAGTGAGTATGATGATCATGATAATACTAATAATGATGAAGTATTCAACTAGATAGACATACTAAGATTGATCTGACCTCAAAAGGAATTTTATTAGAGTCCTAAAAGACACTCCAATGATAAAATAGTCTTGGTGCCACTTGTGAAAATTGTTTGTGCTCAGATAGTCTTGTGACTGTAAGAAGTGTAGACAGCTGAAAGTTATGTGAAATTGGTATGATGAGTTGATCTCCTGCTTAGTAAAATATATTTAAATATTTGCCTGCCATATTGCCACAGTATTGTAGCAATTAAAAATATGAAGAAAGAAAGGGAACTTAATTGGCACATGTATAAAATCAAATAACAAAAACTTTTTATTTCGAAAATATTAAAACTCCAATAAATGATTATGGCATTTGTCTTAACATGCAAGACATCAGGATCTGAACATCAATATTGCTCATAGATTGGACCATAGTAAATCAAATGATATAACAGCTAACAGTATAGCATCCCACAACATTAGAGGATGTCTCAACGCGTTTCACGGTCAATGCCGCTTGATCAGGATAATAACGTTGAAAGATAATTACTTAGCGCATATGTTATACATATTTTGTCATCTTCATTCAAATGTATATAGGGCCTCAAAACAAACCAAGAGCCCCTTACCCTGATGAGGGTAAGTGCAAACCGATCGGCGATAACAGAGAGGAATCCCTGTATAGATGTATATGAATTGCCACTTCAAAAATGAAGGAGATAGACCACAGGTCCCAGCTCTGATAGCTCCTGCAGTCAGCCTCAGTCAACGTTATTATCCTGATGAAGCCGCATTGACCTTCGAGACACGTCGAGACGCATCGAGACACCCTCCAATGTTGTGAGATGCTATACTGTTAGCTGGTAAAGAATTTGATATACTATGGTCCAATCAATGAGCAATATCGATGTTCAGATCGTGCCGTCTTGCATGTTAAGATAAATAGCATAATCTTTTATTAGTGTTTTCATATTTTCTAAATAAAAAGTTTTTGTTATATGATTTTATACATTCTTTCTGCATATTTTAAATTACTGTAAGAAGTGTAGGTAATGATTTTGAGCTTATATTGCTACAATTTGTAGCTTCTTTATAAATTTATGATAAACCATAGTATCTGCACAATATGCTTCATCTCCTTTAAAATGACGGCTATTCCACACTCATTACTACTTTTCCAAAGATTTTTCTAAAGAGTTTTAAAAAAGAGAAGCCCCCTTACCTTCTGTCTTTACTGCCGCTGTGTGAATGGGTGTGCAGAGCCTCTTTGGATACTTACAGCAGGCAATACGAGATGGGCTGACCTAGGCAAAAAATAGATGGAAGAAGGTCGAGGGGCTTTCTCAGCACCAGAACGAAGGAGGATTCCAGATAGTCGCGAGACCAAATTGAGGCTAGCTGTGGAGGGATCTATGGAAGTAAAGATAAGTGGTATTTTTTATTTTAATAAAAGTTCTGCTTTAAAGCCAAA
>NC_092861.1:77498925-77675084 GCF_032062135.1 Pyxicephalus adspersus | reverse complement strand
ATATCAATTTGGACGTACTGCTGGTGTTTCCAGATGTCCGAGAGGAGTGAACGGTGTGATAGAAGCTTGAAATGTTTATTCCAGGACCTTCTTATGCACAATGGTTATGACATCTCTGTCTGTCTTAATAGAAGTAAATGACAGTGATTCAGCAGGGGAAGATAAAGTGTTGTCTTCTCATATGGAGTATTTTAGTTGGGGGGGGGTGAGCTGCAGGCAGCCGTCCAAAACTAACAAAGGACTATGTTTTGAATTTGACTACAGCTTTTTGTTTATGTATAATAAGAATTAAAAGATAAAATAAAATGTTAACATTATTTGTTTAGGCAGGAAAATATAAAAATGCATATTTCTAATGGTAGGTCCTCATATTTATATTTCAAATTTAACTATGTAGTCTTTTTACTTTTAAAAAGCCTATTGTCCAGAAATTTACTTACCACAGAGAATTATCCCAAGAAACTGCATATTCTTTAACAGATAATCCATGGTTTATGGTAGACATTAATAGGAAGACATCTTTTACTGTGCGTTTTTAAATAACACATAGTTCTGTGTAAATCCTTTATTGCTGTAACATGTTTATTTGTAAAAATAGGATTGTATACATATACACTGGTCAAAAAAATAAGGAAACACTTAATCAACAGTATAACACCAAGACAAGAAGAAGAAAAATTTTGGGATATCAATCTAGTTAGTAAATGTAAGTGATTTTGAATCAGTTTCACGGTATTTGGTGCAAATGAAAGCAACAGGTGGACAAGACAGGCAACGGCAAGCCAACCCATAAAGGTGGAATGGTTTTACCACATATTATTCATTTCTCCTCATTCATACTCTCACTAATGTTTTTATTATGAAAATAAAATAATTATGTCAGCTCAAATTGGTGGATAGGCTGAGCCCCCAAAAATGTATTTAAAATGGATGAAACAAAAATAAAAGTCGTGTAGCAGGCTTCTTTTACTGGATCGGCTATTTTTAAACATCATAAGTCAAAGTCAAAACAATAGATCAAAACAAAAAAAAGACAACAAAGTAAATTGTTGCAAATAAATGCATAATTACCTCAAAGTAAAATTATAACAAGTATCTCTTTAAAGTTGTCTTGAATACCTCTTCAACAACCAGTATACAAACTTTACAAACAGCCCCGACTGACCTCTGTAGCTGTAGCTACTGAAAAGTAATGAACCCCAAAAATTTGCAAAATATGTAGTGAATTCATGTTAGGTTAAGTTTGGTCCTAGATCCCTTGTTTCCTTTTTCCATGCACATTTGTGTTTAAGCTATTAGAATTTATTTATGCTTTAGAATGCTAGCAGGCAGCAAATGCTTTGCTTGCAGGGCGGAGCAGGTGTTTTTAGACAATCTGCTGATAGAAAACACAAGTAATTGTTTATTCTTCAAAGTTTTGAGCATGAGATACTTCATGTTGACTCACAGACCAGTGAAGGTTTGGTTTTGAAGCATTTTTACTGCTTGATAAGAATATGTAAATAAAATGTATAAGTCTGGCTATTGTTATATCTATAGCTAAATGAAAAGGCTTCAACCCTGAAAACAACACTACTTTAAATGTAACCTAAGCTTTTACATTTACCCTAAGTAATATACTTACCATGTGCAAAAACATATTATGCCTGAACTAAAATACATAAATATTATATGCCCGAGCAGAATAGTAAAAATAAAAAAAATATTAATAATACCTAATATATGTTTGGACACAGATGAGATTATTAAATTATAAATGCATTATCAGGTAACATAACCATTTAAATTTTAGATATACACTAGAAGATGTCAGTTGGAGAGTTGCATATTTCTGGATAAAACTCAGGAACTTGTTGCTCTCCTTGAATCTGCAACTTTCATCCTGGAAAAAAATGATGACTTCCTATACCAAAGAACCTTCCAGCCACTGGACATATCTATTAGAATACAAAAAAATATGCAAACTAAAAACCGCATGTATGCACATTTGAAAACTAGCTGCAGAGGGCTGTATTAGTACCGCTCACTGCCACCCCTATTCATTCCCAGTGGGGAACCAGTTTGCCTCTATATTAATGGTTATATATACTGATTTGACAAATAATTGTTGAACCTAAATAAAAAAAATGCAAAGTAACAATAAAAGCAACTCTTTATTTGTATTGGTGAAGTTGTCCTTTAATTATTGGTCCAACATTGTAGACAGTACAGGCAGCCTAATTCTACACTTATATTCTTCCTTGTTCCAGTGATGTTTTACTCAACAAGGTCAGGGCCAGTTCCTCCTAATACTGCGCAAGTACAAAATTGAAAGCTGGAGGCCACTAAGAGTACCAATACATAAAGAAATTATTGGGTCACAGCACACTTGTAGAATATGTACAGGAGCTGAATGGAAAGTTTTTGGAAGAAAACATCAATGGTTCAGAAAAAGTAAGGTAAGTTTAGTATTAGGCTGACTGTACTTAGCATTCTGGGGGCAGGGTTTTTGTTACTTGAGACTCTTTTACCTAGTGATCACCTAGAGAGAAAAAGAGGAAATCTCCATTAAGGAAACAGCAATATAAATCTATGTAACAGCCCTTTGCCATTTTTTATAATTGTTTCCCATCGCACAAATTTATAATGCACTGTAATGTATTGTAGAGAAACTATAGTTAAAATATTTGACAAGGGACAGGGATACTCATTTAAAGCGGGCCTATCACTAAAATTTTTACTTTACAAAAAAGGGAAAACTTTTCCTCCCCTTTTTACTACATTGGGGGAAAAAATGCCAATCTCACAAAGGTTTTTTCCCCTTTTACAGCAGGCTACATCACCCAATATTGTGCCTGTAAAGTACGAGATCAGAGTAAGACTAACAAAGATGGTGCTTCCTCTGTGCCCAGACAAAGGAGGAACCCAGGATGGTGCAGGACCCAGTCAAGGACATCTCCAGTGGGATCGAGGGATCTGTGGAATTAAAAGTAAGTGTGATTTTTTTCATTTTAACTTTGCTTTAAATTCAGACCTGGAGTGAGATCAAGTGATACCGCACAGCTCATTGCCAGCTATTCAGCCACTTGAACTGTTCTAAAAGCACTAGTGTTTGCAGATTTGGCAGTGGCCATCAGTGGGCAGAACTGAACTGCCCCTATTCATTCTCTACTGGGCTGCTGTGAGTAGACACTACATCCCCACCCCAAGTCTTACCCTAAAGCAGCAGTTAACTGGCGTAAGTGGCAACTGCATTGCAACCTCACTGCAACTCTGAACATAACTAGTGGGAACTAGTGGAACTAGTGGAAACATAATAGTGGACACCAGAACAGATGTTACCATTTAAGGATTTATCCTTTTTTTGGTTCTGGTGACAGTTCTAATTTTCAATTACTTATTACTTTCTGACATGGTTAAACAGTCATCAGAACAAACAGAGGGGACACATTTCAGGAGGAATAAATCAAAAATTGACTGGAGTTGTGACCCACCCACATGTTTAGGCTTAAGATACACTCTTACAATGTAAACCTGTATTTGAAAAAAAATTGCTGGTGGAAAAAACATGAGCCTTGCAGCGCTTAGTTGAGTTACATTACAGAACAGTCAGGGTATACCTACCAAACTCAGGCATCACATGAAGGTACAATAAGGCACCTAATGGTTCCTATTACCCTATGATTACTTTGTCTTACATTTATGGTTTTATTGTTACCTTAATGTGGACGGCATTCATTTTATTGTTAATTGTATTCAATGAATGACACCAAAATATAGCCAAAATGCAATAGGTTCTACAAAGAAATCTTAAAACATACATTAAAAAGTCAGGACTAAAGCACTTTCTTTTGGTCGCTGAGGTTTTCTTTCTACATCTCAGAGACTGATGCCATCAGCCCTATCCATGGCTACGCAGATCAAGAGGGAATGAACCTGACAATGTCAATCAATTGAAAGGCTTCAGAGAATTCAGGAAATCCATTTCTTTTATGTTAATCTTCTCCATTTTAACAAGTTAAGGGGAAGTGCCAAAACCCCATAACACAATGAATATTCAACGTCAATCTAGTATGAACCATCACAGCATTACAAAATGTATTTGATTAATAATTTATTACCCTCGAGTTTCCTATTACTTACCCTGGGTTTTTCTATTTACGGGTACCAAGTTTGGATGAAATGTATAAAACCTTCAGAGAACAAACCTTGACCTTGAGAACAAAAATTAAACACATCTTTCACACTTTTTCTGCACTAATATACCTATGGTTTTTTTTCACTTTTACACTTTAGGCACACTCCTATTGGTACTACACCATCACCATCTTTTCCTATTTTTTCTAGTGACCATTATCACACTTTGCTTTAGAAGTCTGAATAAGTTTCCTTACGCTGTTCACCACGGTATAGAGCAGGCAGGCACATACAAATCTGATTTCAATTTACAAGTGTAGGGCTCTTTACATGGAAAAGGTAATTCAAAAACTGAGCTGAAATTCATTTAATAACTACACTTTTATAAGGGACAATTTTGATGATGAAAATAATAAAATGAATAATTACTTCTGAAATATAGTCATTAAATACATGTTTGCCTTTACTTAAAATATCATTTTACCTTTTTGTATTTTTATAATGCTATTTTTTTTCCAACATCACATCATGATGTTTAGAAAAAATGCAATGTAATGTTTTATTTTGTCATAAAAAATAAAATAGATAATTCCACTTTGTTTTCGCTTATGTTTATTTTGTGCATTGAATTCAAACAGGAAACTGTGTGCACTTCAACTGTTATCACAATGTGGTCAAGAAGACTGTGTATTTTTACCATTTACACACAATTGTTCATTACAGTATGTTTGTAGCTTGGTGGAAATCAGGGGTGTAGCATGGGAAGCAGTGCTGGTAGTGCAACTAGCAATACTGAACTTAAAAATAATTCTCTTTGTTTTATATTGAATTTGAATTTGATAAAAATAATCTCACCAAACGTTGGTGGTGCTCATACACACTACCGATCATGCTTGGCATCACACCCCTGACGGAAACGACGTATGTTTGGATTTTGTTGATAAAAAGTATTACAAAAATCTCCATACAAAAACTATTTTATAGAAATCTTGCATTTCCACAAATAAACCTGAACATTTTTTTCTTTTTTTAAATAAAAATTGCTCAAGGAATTTGTTTGTTAAACACCGACTGTATTAATGAATGCAGTCCATTTAAAGATCCATGTGGAAAGCTTTTCTAAGATGCCCATATACGTTCCACAGCTGGAGGGAACTGCAAAGGCTCAGTGGGGTTCAAATGGTTACAGGGACACACTTTAAAAATCCATTTCGTCTAAGCTGGATCCTCTCCAACACAGCCACAATTTCCCCTCTGGGATCTACAATTAAGATACATTCTTCTGAGCGTCAAAACAACTATTTGTCAATCTACCATTCTGCACACAGAAATGCTGTCATCGGGTTGAATTGAACAATACAATTATTGCCTTGTTTACTGACATTTTTTTTTTATTTACGACAGTGAAACACAGAGTCCACAAAGCAGATAAGAATCTTCTCATAGTGTTTTTTTTTTTTTTTGTGTATGTGTAAATTCATGAATCATAATGCAATTCTCGTGATCTTGTGTCGCCTATTTAGCTTAAAGAAGAATTCTGCCATTTTGATTTGGGCAATTAACAATATTTCATCCAATCATCTGTCATCTTTGCTATCGAAAGGCAAAGAGCATACAGTCGTTTCGATACAGTTTATAGGAGATTTCTTCCTTCAATGGTTATTGGCATTTAAAATAACTCAATGGATTTCTTTGAATCAAGTAAGTTTTGAAAAAGAAAAATAACTTTTGTTTTTTGGGACCTTATTTGTAAAGCAATCACAAAACGCACACTTTTACATTCATAAGAATGGTGGACCCCTAAAAAAAAAAAGAAAAAAAAGAAGTTCAACCTCCGCAGACGTTTGTGATTTATCCATGACTCTTGTAGTCTGACCGATGAATCAGAGTAATAGGTTTTAAGTTCATAGACACAGCGACATGAGGTAACTCATTTTTATTTTGCACAGGTTGCATATTTCCACAGGAAACATTCTCGCAGTGTTGTTTGGAAAAAGAAAACAAAAAGCTGACAGTTTGTGCTTGGGGATGCCTGACACCCAGCTCTATGCCATTGTTTCTTTTCCTGGCAATCTTCTGTCATTAAATGTATGCATGTTGATGACTTCTTCTGTTTTCACTATTACGGGAGGCTGCGGTTTATGTTTCAGCCGTCGCTGGCATTTAAGTGACATCCTTAATTCTTCTACCATGGCGCTACAGAAGGATCTCTGCAAACACAAACATAAATTATTTTTTTTGTTATAGGTGAAATTTGCAAGCAAATTCATATGAGGTACATAAACTATTAAAGATTTATTCTTTTGGCGCAGCGTGTCAGCTAAGCAACCCTGCAAATTTACCATGTTTCTGCCTGAAGCTTCCAACAAACTGCTGTCACTTAAATATGCATCACATAGTAATTAAAATGACTTATCAAGCTGTGAGAGCTCATTGAAAATTTCACCTTGTCACTAAAATTATTTATCTGCCAAGTAGTGCCTGGTGATGCACATTATGGGCAAATGCATTTGAGACATGTACTATGGAAATTACATCTAAAACATTTGTACTTTGCACATTTTCATAATTGTTAGGAAAATTGTTTCTTTTATACTTTGTGAACTTTGCTGCCATTCAGTAGTCATTTAGCTTATGTTTAATGCAATCATATAATTCTATAACCTAAGCAAACCTATTTATACCAAGGAGTTAAACTGTCTCATTTATTAGAGCAAAGAGGATAGTGAGAGGTACAATACCAAAAATGTTATTGTTGACATCTTATTGACATACATAGTGGTTGCTTGCTATAAGGTACAGTACCCTGTTTTTTAGTATTACATTAATCTATGTAATAATCTAAAAGAAAAATGAATAGTTTAGTCAGATGTGGACACCTATAAAGAATCAAATTAGAATTTTAAAAGCCCCAGTGGTTGCTAATGATCATTCTTGTTCTTTAAAAAATAATTGTCCATGTAATCAGGATGTGTAGAGTGGTGGGTCCCTTGTCTAAATATTCTGTGAACTTCCCTGATGTCTTAAAAGCATGAAATTTTTGGAACCTGTCATGCCACAGGTTCTTTTTCTTCTCCAATATGGACATACGCAGTCCTAAAAAGCATTGTTCCCAATCAGAACAACTTTTTATCAATTAAAAGCTTTAAAGGTATTTGGCTGATCTGCAATAAATCTTACTCTGCTAATGTTTAAGTTTGCAACTAAATAAAGTGAGCACCGCTTGCTGCATGAACAACAGGGTGCCATAGTATTCACACTTGATTGCATGAAAGCTTCAATTTTTTTGTAATGGGAGCAATGCAACAAGCAACATTTGTTTTTTTTATTTATGGCCTTCAATCAATAGAATAAAAGTTAGGTCAACAGTACCTTTGATGAAAACTTTCAAGAGCAGCAAAGGCCTTACATTAAAGCAAGTTCCATTTACTTCACTAAAGCAAACTCAGAAATAGAGTATAGGATATAGAGAGAATAAAAGAAACCGAAAACGTGATTTTAAAGTTTTTAGTTAAAAAAACTCACAATGGCTAGAACAGAGTTTTAGAGCACATCTTTAGTTCTGTTTGCGGATTGTCAACATCTTTACATCAGTAGTTGGTTCCTTTTGCGATTAAAGGGGACCAATCATCACAATTAGATAGGGTAGGGTAGATAACCCTTCTATATAAAGTAAAAATGTGTTTTGTATTTTTTGTTTCATTAAATGACTTTAAAAAAAAAAAAAAAAGGCAAAGCCCCTTCTGTGTTTACCACCGGTGCCAGGACAAGGTAAGAAACCGGAATGACGCAGGACCGTATGGAAGACAGCTTCAAGAGGATTGAGGGATCTGCTCAAGTAAAGGTAAGTGTAATTTTTTATTTACACTTTAATGTCACTTTTATGCCCCTAATCTGGGGCATCTTTCTAAAAATGGGCTTCCAAATCCCCAAACCCTTGCTATTTGAATCTGGATACTCCACAAGCATTTGGAGGAAAAGTTTTGGGAATTAGACCTAGCCCCCCCACACGCACTGCTGAGGGAAGTCATGAGGTTTGGTGTAGTTAGTAGGATAGTCCTTTTCCCCCTTCATCTTATCCTGGCAGGCTACTTGGGGTCCAGTATGGACAGGAAGGGGGCATCTGGACTAGAGAAGTGTCTGCCGATTATAGGGGGGGATCCAACCCCTTTTTCATTATTTTTAGTTAATTGAAAAACACAAACAAAAAATGTACAGCTTTAGGATATTCCTTCAACATTAGTTGAAGGATATATTACAAAAATGAAACTGTAAGCTGCCCTACTGCTTCAAGTGTTCTTAGTGTATTGTGATGCAATTTGTTTTTTGTCGAATTTGTGACTTAAATGTTTTGTAAATGATAGTGTGCAAACATAAAGTAATAGCATCAACTGACTCTGAGCAAACACTGATTATGGAAACAACATTGGGATACCAATGATCCAATTTCTCATGGTAATTAAGGTTTTTAAAACACATTTTCATGCCTATTCATTCAAATTCAATTTAGGATAAACCACAGGATCTTTAAAAAGGTTTTCACTTTGGAAATGTTTAAACCTTATTACTCTCCCTCCCTAGCAACTGTAATGACAATACCGTGTTCAGAGGCTTTGCAATTAATCCTGAAAATCAGGAAAATTTTCCTATTCCTTTTTCTTCAAGTACAGAAAGGTCAAATACATTTTAGAATATTTGTTTCAATCTTCACATGTTCCCACAGATACCACCAACCTATCCAGAGAATTTGTTGGCAGTACCATCCTTTGGGGTTTTGTAATGAACTCAAACATTTGGAAGCCATGCACTTTTTATTTGGTAAATAACTAAGATGCCCTCCCCTGAACCCTCTTCAAAAACCTTAGACTTCTAAACATGAGTAACAATATGGTACCCACAAATTCCAGATGTGATTTTCTTTAGCTTTCAGCTTTTGCTTCTATGCATAGCCATGTGATATTTTATATTATATAACATTAAGGAGCTTTTTTTTTCTAATCATTTGTATCATGAAAATAGTGACACATTTTTTTATTTTGCTACAGTTTGTTTAGCAACAGCAAATGGATATTTTTCCTGGATGTTGTAACTTAACAGTTTCTTTTTTCTACCTGAAAGCTGTGAAATCAATTTCTGCAGATCCTTGCAGCCTTAAATAATGTGTCACTAAACACCTTGAAGCCTTGTTATAAACTTTTCATGCCTGTGAGTGATTTTCCACCTAGTAGGACAACAATCATATTAAGAATTTATATGTGGCTAAATAAATAATTGTGCCAATGGTAACAATATATTTGAAATCTTGCATGTAAAAGCGATCAATTTATTATAACTAAAGAGAACAGAAGAAAAGGACCAATCCAGAAATGTGATTTACCACAAATTACACAACTTTGTCTTTTTTTTTTGCTTTGAGGGAAAAATAGAAAGTCCTATTCATTTGCTCTAAATAAATTGAATCTTTTGCTTTGCCCTTTGATACTCTTTCTGTGAAAGACACTTTCAAAATTTAAAATGAAAGTGCAAGATTTGTTCAGAAGTTTATTACTTCTAGCGCTGCATGTCAGATATTGTTTGAAACCTTGTTAAAATGTCTTAAAGCAATAATAGCAGTAATCTTGCATCTTATAGTTTATGTTAGAGGTCAATGTTTTCACATTTTCTAGTATACATCAATCAAAATGCTTTCCATCTTGACTAAAGTTAGCCCTGAATGCGTAGCATGCCCTCCTGTGGGTCCATTTCCTAATAAGTTTCTTTCTCCACAGGCTACTCCTTCTGGGAATTTGAATGATGTGCTACACTGCTGGAGATTTTCAATCGAGTCTTATATACCTAGCATCTGAAACCAAATTTCAGCAAAATGTTGACAAAGCATTGATAGAGTTTCTGACAATTTACTTTGAAAAGGAAACAGCATGAGAACTTAGGTTCCTAGGTAAAAAAAACAGTTTAAGTAACAGATGACATTTATTCTGAAAATGAAAAAAAAAAATCACATGAATTACTTTACTGCAAAACTGTCGGCATAATAAAATCCTTTTTACCTTTATTTAAAGCTTGGTTTAAATTCAGTTTACTTAAACTGCATAGTGTGAATCATAGGGATAAGGAAATCGGACTTGTGAAAGACCAATTACTTTTACAGAACTGATATCCTCCATGATAGTGTGTTTATATTTGACTGTTCACAATAGTAACAATTGTTTCAGCATGGAGGACAAAACAAAATCTGCCATGGGCACAATTTTGAAATGGAGCTCTGAAAATAGAATTAAATACATCCCCTAACACATATATGTTTATTGTTATATTTTCCAAAGTATTTGTCATTCTTGTAAAGCACAATGCATAGCCAGGCAGGAGTCACATTTTTCCTGGTTTAAGAACACACTTTTTTTTTGTAATTTCTCTTCAACTTGAACAATTTTCAACTGGCTTAGTGGACAAATAATCAGTATCATGATCTATAATGAGTGAACACAGAGCTGACCAAGGAAGCAATATTTATAAAAGAGGCAGTAGCAGAGTAAATGTTACTACTCAAGGGAGTTTTGAGAGAAACCAGTGTAATAAATCTCTTGGCATAAAATGCTTTACTTGTATAGATCTGGACATTTCAGTTAGTTGTTTCTTTAGGGTTGCACTTAAAGCGGAACTAAAGTAAAAACAAAAAAGTCACTTACCTTTACTTCTATAGACCTCTCTATCCCTCTGTAGCTGTCTTCCATACGGTCCCACGTTGTTCTGGTTTCTTTCTTTGCCTTGGCGTGGAGGAAGCTTCTTCTTCTGTCTTCTGGCTACGTCACCCAATCTCACACTGCGCAGCATGAGATTGCACAGTTTTTTTCTCAATAACTGAAAAAACGTGTTCGGGCATGCACAGAAGGAACAGCTCAAAACCTCCTGAGATTAATGACGTACGTATGCCAGGAGGCAATGCACTCCCATTCAGCCTTTTCCGCTGCGGTGGTAAAGACAGAAGGGGCAGAGCTTAACCTTTTTTTTATAAAAAAAGGGATTTACCAAAAAGAAAAAAAACAAAACACATTTTTACATTATATGGAAGGGTTTTATTTTTACTTTAAATAGAATTGTGGCTTTAAAGCACTACTACATGTGGTGCCCATCCAGGGTAACACTCTATTAGACACAGATGTCTTTTTTTTTTTGGTTGGTTGAAGAGTATAGATGACTTTAACGGACCTGCCCAGGACCACAAGTCCGATTAAGATTTACTTCATTTGGTGCAATTCCTTTTTAGTTTCATATTTCAAAGATAACCTTAGATTAGCTTATTGTAATTCTGTTGCTGTGGTTGTGTTCGAAGCCTAAAAAGCTGAATATTTTTATTTTGCTTTCTTGCACATCTATTTTTACATTAGTATAAATGTTGATTTGAATTTTTATGTTTGTGTATAATCCTTTTTAACAAAATGTATATTTACTGTGTAGAAAGTAATTGATACAGTCTCGGTGCCAGGTAAAAGTTGGCTGCTGCTACTCATAGTAGGGGAAATAATATTATGGCTAGAGAAACCATAATGAGCAGCCAAATATGTATCAAGACAATGGCAAACTAACTGCTTTCTAATTGGCTATGATATGTGAATGCCTAGATGGGCACTGCATAGATATATGAAGTTACTAAAACGGAAATGTGGGGCAGATGCTTTTGCTTGTCCTTCACTTTACCAGTTTGCGTTACTTTTTTTAAACAATTCAGTGAGTTGATTTAAAGAATAGGAAAATCATGAGCCAGAAGATTGATAAATGACCTAAATTTTGTATGTACGCGTAGGGAAACAAATATTAAACAGCCCATTTTGCCAAAAAATTCATTGCATATAAAACAATATTTATAGCAATTTTAGTGACAATTCAGATTATATCTTTTAATACATATCAAAATAATATCCAGATATTTGGTATTTAGTTAAAAACCTCCAGCCTTTTGTATTGTGGACTGTGAGGCATAGACATCAGCTGTTGGCTAATAAACCTCTTACACAGCCAGTCTCCGACCTGCCTACCTATCAGGTGTCTTCTATTTAACTACGTCTATTGTTACACGCTGAACCTGTGCAATTGGTTGCCTAGCCAAGGCTCCAGCTCCTGTAACCCAGCAATCCTGTTTATTGTATTTCTGGTCCTGACTCTAGCTTGCTGCTGACCATGCTCAACTGCTGCCTGTCTTGACCATTGGCCTGTCTCCATCTATAAACTGTCTGTCAATTTGTTACCTTGGTCCAGCTTCCCTCCTGTTCAACTGCCATCTGCACTGGTGTATCTGGGGGCTGCAACCTGGAAACTGTCTGCGGCCAAGTCAACCACTCTTTGCGGAGTGCCAGGGGGAACACCATGCAGCTCATGAGACTCTATACCTTATTTCTGCCAAATGTGCAATCAGTACAGAGTGTTCACTCAACAATATCTCTGTGACATCAACACACAGGTTTTGCCTTAGGTTTTGATTTTTAGGTTTAGGTTTGATTTTAGATTTAGCTGCCAGAAAATTCACTTATTGGGCCAGATTTATTAAAGCTTTTCAAAGCTATAGAGGATATACTTTCATCAGTGAAGCCGGGTGGTCCAGAAAACTTGGAATGGATCTGGTCCAGCATTCAAAACATAAACTAGCAAATAGCAAGGTACTTTGAAGAAATCCATTCCATGTTTACTAAATCGACCAGCTTCACTGATGAAAGTGTATCCTCTCCAGTCTTTGAGAGCTTTAATAATCATGCCCAATGTGTTGTAAATGATATCTAGTGTCTTGCCCATTTCTACTGGATTACAATAACATGTAACTATTAAGAAAAGGCTGGATGCTTTTCTAGAGGCACAGAATATAACTTGGTATTTAGATAATAAAATACAGACAACAGATCCAGGGAACAATTGCCTAATGGGACCAAGAAGGAATTTTTCACCTGTTGGAGAAAATTGAACCATGCTTCATAAGGGGTTTTTGCCCTATGCCTATAGAGATTTTATCTGGGACATGATTATTATTTTCCCTAGTGATTGAACTTCTGTCTAGTGTCCCCTGAGTGTTGTGTTGTCTTTGCTGAACCTTTCTGTCTTTCTCTCTGTCTCTCTCTCCGACCATGGCCCTTTCCCATCTCCAATAACTGATAGCTGAAATGGTTACACATGAGTCTGACAAAGTCATGATCATAGGGTTCAGAAATTTTCTGATAGCCACTTAGTGGTAGTATAGTGAGATCTGTGGAAGAGGATGAGGAGAAAGAAGACGACATTAGCAGCATCCGCAGATCACTGGCTGCTTTGCACTTGTTAGACAAAATTATAAGCAAACCTGAACCTGGTGCCTAGTGGTGTTATATTGATAAATAGAAAGTACGATAACACAGCTTTCAGGAAAACAAAAGTTCATCCTCTTCTAATTTTACCAAAGTCATCGGCAAGTTTGCATATGATGGTATGTGAGCGGAAGAAGTATTTACATCAAAGATTGCAGTTTATATTTGCTACAGCTTTGAATAAACCTTTGACTTTGGAGGGTTTACTACTAAATGAATATGCCTTTTTCATAATGGCTAGCGTGTCCAGAATCTACAGAAGCAAAATATTTTCTGATACCAGTTTCATTACAGGTCCCAGCCCAACCACTTATAGAACATTATTATATTTTTCTAAATCTCTCTAATGTCAACCATGATTGGTATTCTGGAATGCAAGCAGTTATCCACAGCACGAAAAAGGCTGAGAATCATTAGGTTGGTGACAGCTTGAGGACTAGAAAACATTTTTTCACCAAAACTTTTTTAGGAATCCAGAAGTGCTCCACATTATCAAAATTCTGGGCACTACTATAAGCAAATCTATAACTTTTCATAATTGTAATTAAAAAGACACCCCCTCCTTCCCATGTGAACTTAAGACATATAAACATTAATCAAATAATTAAGTTTTGTAATAGGTTACAGATATATATAGATTACAGAGGTATTGTAGGACCTAAAAATATGCAACTACTGTCTTTTTATAATACAGGTTCTCTGTTTTGGTGCTTCCAAATGAAATAGTCGACTTTGTAAAAATGTGTTTTCTCCTAAAAATGATTTATTCTAGAACCTTTTATACTGCATTAAAAAATAGAGTATTAAGTCAGTTGCTTATATACAGTAAATTTTTTAAATGACTGCATGTAACTAGTTTTCATCTATTAACAAAGACGAATTACATTGTTTAAAAACTAAATGCAAGTATTTAAATGTATAAAATACTTTGCTTTTCAATTTGCTTATTTTTTATTATTAATATTCTAAACATTGTTAACAGCACATATGTTTCCAACCAAGTACATTGCATAAAACAATAATGATTTCATTTAACATAACAATGCACCATCTTGTGGTTACAGGAAAGCAATGCAAGAGTTAGTGCAATGCAAATATCTGAGCTGCTAGAATGTAGAGATTTATAATTGCTTATTGTTCTCTTTCAGCTGTAATGTTTACTTGAACTAAGCTGTGAAATTGCATTATTTTTATTACTTTAATCCTCCAAAGATCTTAAGGAAGCAACTATATCATATGCATGAATTTCAGTGACAAATATACAATTAACCTATCTGTATTACAGCTGTGCATGTTTCAAGTGATTAAAAACTTGATAAAGAGTACAAAGTATGAGTAAGGAAATAGCATGATTTTGACCCTCTGTGTATAAACAGAAATCACATAGATCACACAGTGAACTACAGAACTGTTCATGATTGGAATAAAGATTGCAGCCTATAGAAGAGGCTACAGATTAATATATATCTAATTAACTGCACATAGAATCTTTATTTTATTCTACCCTGAGGCTATATTTAAAGCTTTCATGATAGAAACATGTGCATTTATATTGGTACACATACTTTAAAAAAATAGGCAATTGATTAATGCTACAAGTCTTATTAATAAAAATGCAACGTTAAAGAAGGGATTTTAGCAAATTAGTGACATACATTGTGACCTCAATGCTGTAGGTCTTGAAGTTGGTGAAGGAGCTTTATCACCTACAATTTCAGTGTCTGAAATGGTAAGTGTAAGATTGCAAGGGCAAATATAGTAAGGAAATATGTTCAGTTTAGAGTTTATGGGTTAAGTGGTAACATTTCCAGGTTATTTCAGCTTTCAATAATCCACCCATACAGGACCATTCTGATCAGCCAATGATCCAACAATTGCTGGGTTCTTGACACTGAAATCCAATATACTGTAATATTTTTGATCAGCTTTAAACCCTAAATACATTTTGTACTAAAAACATGTACTCTGAACATATTATTGGCTGCAAAGAAAAGATTTTCTAAGGTAGAAGAAAATTTTAATTTGCTACTGAATTTTGCAACACAGTCACAATTATTGTCCAGTACCTCACTGATTATAACTAAATCGGTGGGCAATGTCACTGTTCTGTCCAAATATTGTTTATCTTTCCTATGAAGTGGTGTATTCTGAAACAAGCATATGTGTGTAACCCACAACAACATATAAGGAGACTTCTTTGCCATAATTTCCTGCAGCCTCTGAATGTACTGAAATTTCATACTAGCACAGATGTATTCAGTATCACATAGTGAATATTATCAGGGTCTTTATTCCAGAACACAGCACATGTAATATTTTTATATATTTCACTGGCTCTATATAGCTCACGGATCAATGTAAATGATACCAAATGCATTTTTCCATGGCATGCTTTAATAGCAGTCAGCAATTAGATTTACAATCCACACTTTATCTATACCAACCTTAGCATTGAAAAAAAAACTACATCGTAATTGTAAGTTGAGTGGAAGGATATATATATATATATATATATATATATACATACATACACATTGTTACCTCAAAAAGGATATGAGATTTATTTTTTTAAGAGAAACTCTATGGACCCATTCACACCTATGTGTGTGTGCTGTGCCACATTTGGAGGAGAGAAAATACAGCATTTTTCATTATTGGCTCTATTTATAAAACAGGGAATCTGACATTGGTTCAAACATTACTTGGTTGGAATTATTTACAGCCACTGGAGCGCATGGAAATGGAATATACCCACAAAGGAATGTTTGAGGGATTTTATTATAAATCTAGCCCTATATGTAAAATTTTGACTGCTGATTATAGCAACACAGTGGAATCTCCTGTTCTGCAGCACCAATTTAAGCCCCAAAATAATATCAAATTAACCTTTATATCCATGTCTTACTTGCTGGTGGTGACGTAGGCAAAATACACACAAAAAAAATAAATAATCACAGAACCTTTGTAAAAGAGCAGAAATAATATTATAATATTAGAGAAACTGAAACTGCTTTTGATACCGAGAGGACACAAAGCTCTATAACAGAGGACTGAACTCTGAAAGGTGGAACTCGATCCACCTTTGTTGTCAAAACATGGGTGATTTTGTCTTTAAAAATAATTATGCAAATGAATGTCCTCTGGCCTAATTTAAAACATTAGCTTTGGGTGTCTGTGAAGGTTCTTTTTTATGCATATCATGGTATTAGCTATTATTATTAGCTAGGAATAGGTAAGCCTATTTCACCAGACTTGTTAGGCAATGTTCTACATTACAAAATAGCTGAATGTGACTATTAGTTATTATCATTTTCTGTTCTTTTGGAATGCTAACTTACCTTTTCTAGTTGAGCATTCTTTTTTGACTTGTATAAGAATTCTCCTACTGCAACAAATACTGAAAGGACCAGTCCAGCAGCCAAAACAATAAAAATTCCTCCAATATTCTGTACTCCCAGGGCACTGGCTTCTTTACTCTCCTCTTCAGGGCAACCATTGCCCCTCCACCATTTTTCCTTCATCATATGGAGAATTCCTTCCTCTTGAAGCTGAAGAATGGCTATGGTTATTTTATCCCTATATGGAGAACCTATAAAAACGAATATATACAATTATTTTTGTATTTTGAACTTTGCAGTACCTATTACTCATTAGAGATTACAATATTTATTATATGCAATTTAGCTGAAAGAAATTCAACATCACTTTTTGTTTTTTATCTCACACAAAACACTACACACAACAATAAAGTGATAGAGAAACTTTTTATACCAGCCATAACATAGCAAAGGAAGAAAGTTGAAGAAGGATTAGCAGGATAGAATCGAGCTTTTCATTTGGCTTTATTTAATATAGAAAAACAAATATTTAAAATATGGAGCTACCAAGAGGGTGTATTCATGGGAGAAAAGACATCTTAATGGAATCCAGTCATTTAAATATGGATGCATTAAAAAGATGACACAAAAATGCATCACTTAATTTTTGCTGAAGATTTAATTGGTGACATTTTTGTGTTTATCTAACCTACATGCTTAGGTTAATCACTGACAGGTAGATGTCTCCAATACTATAATGGGTTGTTAGTTCTCTGCCTATCATTATTAAAGCGGAACTAAAACCAGCCGACTCACGGGCCCATTATCCAGCGCTGGGCTCCACCATCATCCTTCTCTTCTTAACTATAAATGCACTGCAATTATGTGGGAGTTCATTCATCCTGGCACATGAAATGGAAGCTGAGAAGCAATCGGGCAAGTGAGGCACATTATAGCAGGGGACATCACCTGTCTCTTTCTCCAATAATCATCTGCCCGATCATACAAACCTAAAAGTTGTACTTTAGTTTTCTCTTAAAATCATTCAACATGTCCTGTAGTGCACAAGCAGTAAAATAAATGTCCATGCGAGTCAATACCTGCCCCAATCTACCATTACCTGCTACAAACACTCCCACCCCTTAAGGAAGTCCCATATACCAGCTGACAAAGACCTGGCATGTATTTACTTTGGGTGGTTGACAGCTGTCGGTACCTTGCTCTTCATAAAGGGAAAAGAAGCTATATCAATGCATCTTCTATGAAATCAGAAGAATTTCTTCATAATGCCCACAACTACAAAGGTGAGAAACAATATAGTAGACAGTGAAAGAGACAGTGCTCTATAGGATGTGTTAAAACTCCTCTAGCTATTTTAGTTTTTTTGGCAGACAAATTACTAGATAAAATGCTAATTTCCAAAAAATTAATATTCATGAGAGAGCACATTACTAATTTCCAATGCAAGTGACAAACAAAATACATATTTTATAAACAATAAATAAAAGTAAACACAAATTCAAGATACAATTTTCTTTTATGTTGTAAATTACAAGCTGTACAGATATGAGAATGTTCCTGAATAAACACAAAATTGCTATAGTTAGCTGGCCAAGATGCCCGATAGCATGAGTCAACAAAGTCAGTAAAAGCCTGGAGCACACGTATTATGTGTCTGGACATATGGCAGAAATAAAAATTTCCAACTTGTTTTACAGACATTTTTCTAAGAAATAAACAGCAAAATAATGATTTTTTTTAGCCTTATGAGAATGTTTATTTTTAGTCTGAAACATTTAGAAAGTTTTTAGTGTGGAAGGTTATAAGACTATAGAAAAATTTAGACTTAACTGACTTCTTATTTTGTTCCAGCTTTATTTACTAAAGACATTGCAGTAAATCGTAATAAACAAAAATGTAACACACTTACCGTATTTTTTGCCGTATAAGACGCACTTTTTCTTCCCCAAAACTGGGGGGGAAAAGTTAGTGCGTCCTATACGACAAATGTGTTATAAAATAATTAAAATAATATACTCACCCGATACCCGATCCTGCGTGTGTCTCTGGCTGCATGCAGCGTCTGTCTCTTCTCTCCTCTGCCAGCGCGTCTTCTCCTGTCTGTAAAGCAGAGCGAATGAAGCCGGCACAGCGCCACCTACTGTTTCCTGTCCTAACTGCCGTACAGTGGAAAAAAAGCACAGAGTGATCAGAAGGGGAATTTGAATGACACAGAGTGATCAGAAGAGAATTTTGAATGACACAGAGTGATCAGAAAGGGAATTTGAAAAGCACAGAGTGATCAGAAAGGGAATTTGAATGGCACATGAGTGATCAGAAGGGGAATACCGGTATGAATGGCACATGGGTGATCAGAAGGGGAATAATCTTTCAGAATCTTTTTTTTCTAGATTTTCCTCCTTTAAAATTGGGTGCATCTTATATTCCGGAGCGTCTTATACGGCGAAAAATACGCTAGATAATTTTATTTCACTTTCAACATTTTTCATTTTTACAGTGGGGAGACAGAGTGGTAGTGATGGCTGCTTCCAATGAGTATAGAGAAAATTATATCTATCTCACCCAAATTTAAATTTGTTAGGTAAATCAGTAAGTATCAATAATTGGATACTTTTAGCAATGGTACACTGTGTCTACTATCTGCAGATATAGAAAAAGAAATAAGGATATAGAAAATGAACTATTTGAGTACAATGCTGTATCCAATACAGGAATCAGGAGTATGTAATGTACAGTACAGCTGTTAGGAATATATCTAGAACGCGATCTGTGCTGTAAGCCAACACAGTCCAGCGAACTCTGTTTACTTCCTCCAGTGGCGATGCTTGAAGCAATGGGATCAATCAACTAGCTTTCTGTTCTCTGCTCTGCAGCTTTCAGCATCCCCTGTTTCTCTTTAGCTGTGCATTAGCCTGTCTCAGCATCTCCAGCACATAAACTGAGACTGTGCGGAGCTATAGGGAAATTCAGAGTATGTTCTGCAATTTACTTACAAAGTCTAGAGGGTAAATAATTAGTGTTTGTGCACAAGATTCACGCAGCTTGTACCCAAAATGTATACATTTTTCCTTTTGGATTTAATTAGAAAATGTGGAAATGTACAATCATCTTTTACCAATAATTATTACATATTTTTCATTTCTGTGTTGAAAGTGTGAAATCTAGTCAAAATTTCTCCACTTAATCCCAATGCTGGCATTAGGAGTCAGTGTCTATATTTATGGATACACAGTATATATATCTGTGTTGATTATAGGATCATAGTAGTAAAACACCGCCCCAAGTCATTGGTGTTCAATATAAATAAAAAGTACCCACCAGCATTAATTAATGCTACAGGGTAACATCACTGCCATCTGTGTTCAACACTGATGCCTTACTCTGCCATCTCTTAATAAATGGTGAAACTATGAAAATGAATATTGCTGGGCAGAAAATCACTGCATTTGACTGTGCCACAGGTCTGGTGCCATGTGTTCGGTGTTTCAAGATTTAGCTATGGAATGTGCGTTGGAATATCACGGGATATTGTCTATCCTAAAGCAGTCCTATGGAATTTGAACCACGGATCAGCAATACAGCATTGCAGCAAGTAGGTCAACAATGGTAGACCCTATTATTTTATGCAATACTCAGCACTCCATTCCTCCCAAACATTAGGCAGTAGATGTCTAATAGCACTTAATATATAGTTATTATGCATACTAGTACACTTAAAGTAAAGTGCTTAAAAAGAGTCAGCATGAAAGCATCACTGAGAATAATACAGTAAATTAAATGCCATAGTAACTATAAATGTCTTAAAATTGAGAAGAAGATATCACAATGCATAATAGGAGTCTGCTTTGATTTTTTTTTAGTGCTATGTTGAAGCCCCGGGCCTAAACTAATTTAATTCCTTAGCTTTCTTGAGTATAAAGTAGAATGTTATTTATAGATTTTCAAGCAGTGTAGCAAAAAACAAAGGGTTCCAATCCACTACAGAATCCCAGTGGTATGACTTGGAGATAATTCACTAAATTTATATGTTTCCTTAAGAACTAATTCATGTACTAAGCTTCACTGAACTATTGATTAAAACTGTATTCCTAGAGCATAGAAATGATGTTATAGAAAGCTTCCCTGACATGAAAGGAAACATCTTCAAAACACCAGGCAGCAATAGACAAAGAAGCTTGAAAGTTAACTGCTAGGGCAATGATAACTATACTTGTTAGCTAATGTGCTTGATGTCATGTACTAATTGCTATATACTTTTTTGCTGCAATTTCAGAAGGTATTGTGAATAGTAAAATTCTGTATTTCAATAAAATATATATGTATACCATTAATACATCTTACTACAAAAGGCCACACTACTATTATCGTTAGGTATAAAATTATTTAAAGTGAACCTGTCCATTTAAAGTGTATACTGGTAGAGTACTGGCGTCTCGTGGCTCTATCAAATATTATAGCTTGTTCTTGGAGATGACCTGAATACTATGCCCTAGCTGTCTACAAGACTATAATTTTACTCAATACTAAGTCATGCCACACTCAGCATGAAGTGTTCTGAGTTTGTCTTCTTTTTGACACTGGAATGAATGGGGAAATGCCTAATACCAGAGGGGGTGAGGATTAATCTCAACTAATAACAGTTCCTTTACAGGGACATTACAAGTAATATAAATATCTCAATACTGGTGATCCTTGGCGCCCTACTAATCTTTAATTTACAAAGTAGGTCAGCACAGCAACTTTCCTCTCTTGATAAATTCTAGTCTTGTCTTTTCATTCACATACTCATTCTGTGTCTTCATTCTCATGCACTACCCCAGCCTCCCTTTCAAGGTATATTTCTGTGTACTGATGCATCGTATGTCCTTTATACTAATCAGTATTTTTGAAGTACCCTCCCAATAAAGAAGAACTAGAAGTTTAAAAAGCCTAGGGAAAGAAGCTAACCAGAATAGAATTGTAGAATAATTGAGATGACATCTTTTCTGTCCATAAAGCCTCCAAGAGTTAGGAGCCAGCCTTGATGACTGAGGTATGGACGTGTGTGGGTAAGTCTGAATAGTGTTTTGTTTTTTTTTTGCTACATAAAAGGATGTGGTATTTGTGTTTATGTTGGAAATATTCAATTCTAAAGCTGGTTGTTAGATCTATATAACACTAGTACACAAAAGTAAAGAGCAGCTATACTTCCTAAGCATAAAACTAATTAGCTTCATCCTCTAGATTGTGATTTCCAACCTAAATATGTGGTTGTCTAGTTAGTAAGAAGCATAACAGACATTTCCTGAGAGCTCTTTAATGCAAACAAAAAATGGAGCCCATCCCTTCCTTGCACATTTTCCACTTTTCTCAGTTTTCTGAGAAAAGGCTTAGACTCAAGTCCGACTTAGGTCACCTAATGAACGACCTGCAACTTGACTTGGGGATTTCCCCAGTGACTTGCAACTCGACTCCCAACTTGCTTTCTCTGCTGACAGCTGAAGGGTATGGGAAGGAGAGCTGTAGGCTTCTGTAACACTACCTTCCTCCCTTCCTCCTTCATCTGTCAGAGGAGAAAGCCGTGGACTCGGAATGCAATCCTGTGCTCAAGAACAAGATTCAAGCTCTTTTTCTATATGGGAACCAATGGGGATAAATGAAGTGACTCGACTTGAAGAATTCTTGGTGACTTGATTTGAGACTTGGTAGCAATGACTTGGGACTTGACTTGGACGTGACAACTTAGTCCAACCTCTGCCTTAAACTAGACAAAACCTAAGTGCATTCTACTTTTGAGCCATATATATATCAGCTATATATAAGTTCCAGCCCACAAATTTAATATGAGAAGTTTTAATTTTCCTAATAAAAGTTTCAAGGGAGTTTGCTAACAAGATTTTTGTTCTGGGCTTCCTAATGTCATTAACGTAACCTCATTCTAACTTTTTTAATTAAAAACTCAAGAAGAATGCCAGCAAAATCTTTACATTTTGGTCAGATGGAGAAGGTTTAGTACATCTGTCAGATTTATATTGCCCTCACTGTTACCATTAAGGAAAATGTGGAAACAGGAAATTTCTCCAAAAGGGACAGAGGGTCTTTTAAGCTGGGTTTTCATTTTAAGTGTACCATTAAGTTGAAGAATGGCTTCGACATATTGTGTTTATATGACAAAGCTGTGTTATAATAGAAGCAAAAATAAAATTGTGGCTGGTAAGGACACACCTATAAAAAAAGATTATTGACTAATAAATGTTTCCTTGGCTTTAAAAACAGTAAAACTAGAATGTGGATTAAAATTTTCAAAAGCAATCACATGTTTTATCGTTTGTCTTTTATGTGGCTTCATGCTAACAATTTCATAACTCTTCCTGCTGCCACACAGCATGCGATGAGGCTGTAGATGTTAATCAAAACATCTCTGTACAGGCTACCCACATTTGAATATCCGTACGAGATTCCATTTCATACTGAATAGCTCAGCTCAGCGCAACAATGCTGCTATAATTTCCACATGACTAGCATAACTGAAATACAGGTGCATAATGCAGTTTCTAGAAAAACCTCTTCAATTTAATAGCAATAATATTTGAAATGTACAATTCAGAAAACACACATGGAGTAGCAAACACCAAAAAGAAATGTTGCACATATATAATAAAAAAACTAACTACAATTTCATTTTTTTTGCTTGTTACATTTCTGTTTAATATTGTGCTGCAAGGTGACAAGGAGGTAAATTCACAGATTTCTTGATTTGATCTGCTGACTGGTCATTGTTATGTGGTTCAATAAGGTATCTTTTGAGTAAAACAGAAAATGAAGACATTTCCTCTAAAGTAGAGATAGAATAACAATTTCAATGATTACAGAGACCTTGTAAGGTATGCAAACAATGTAATTGTATAGATCCTGGCAATAGAAGAGACATGATCCTTCAGTGTCTGTAACATTTAATATTTACAGGATGCCTTTGGCATACATTTGTTAAGGTACATAATTCTTAAAATATATATGTATACATTCTTTTGTATATGTATACATTCTTCTGTGCTGGGTAATACTTTAAGAACTAGAAATCTATTTTACTTGGTATAGTACTGCACCACATTGTAAAAGTAATGATGACACTGAATCCTAGGGCCAAAAGTAAAAAAAAAATTGACCTAATTTCCATAGAAAAATCCTATATAAATATATATAAATATAAATAAATTCCATATCCTATAATATGTGGGTTTCACTTTATTTAGGTTCACTCTATTTTAATCAGTGTTGGTTTTAAGAAAACAGTTTTGCTGTAAATAAAAAAAAATATACATCTTATTCTATGACTTGTTCCATTTAAAATGACCCC
Source organism: Pyxicephalus adspersus (assembly GCF_032062135.1). Taxonomy (NCBI): domain Eukaryota; kingdom Metazoa; phylum Chordata; class Amphibia; order Anura; family Pyxicephalidae; genus Pyxicephalus; species Pyxicephalus adspersus. The sequence goes on along the minus strand of NC_092861.1, from coordinate 77,650,968 downwards.
AATTTTATATTTTTGGTACAAAGCTCACCTTTAACAGTTTCTACCCTCACCCTTGTCTAAAATGGAATATACATATCTTTACTCCTATGGTAACGACAACTTTTAGTTTCCCATAATTATGGTCTTCGTTACACTGGTCAACATGACTAACAGGAAAGAAGAACATCCTGAGAAGACCACTGGCATAAATAAAAATGGAAGAAAATGGTATCCTTCACTGATCTTTGAATAGTAACATTATTGGATTGTACCATTCCTGTAGTCATATAGATGCATTTAGTATAAAACCTGCACCCACATTGGATATAATTTACTTCACTAATGGGCACAGATTTGCTTGTAAAATTTTTTTTTTTTTTTCTTTTCTGTATACCAAGACTGAAGCATTTATAGATATGATATATTGTATGCTCTCTAATAACTAATTGGATGGGTTTCCTAATTGTTTATAAATCATGTTTGACGTTGGACATATGCCAAACATTAGTCTGATTCTTACCATAATTATGTTAATGCTAATTATATTTAGTGTGTGATTTTTAAAGTTCACAAAAAAATAAGCAAGCATTTCAATACAGGATGAATTATATATCAAAACAGATGTATCTATTCTTTTCTTTAGCACTGGTAGAATGTGTGATTCATTTAACATCCATATTACAGAATATATGTTTTTAATAAACAGTAATAATTTGTGAGATTTTTAACAAACTTACCGTAACATGCCTAAATAATTATTCTACAATTTTAAAGGGCATAGTACTAATTTAGTAAAAGGAAATCTGTAATGCTTTGATATTTTTAAAGATCATGCAATTGGTGTACAGGGCAAAAAAGTTCTCATTTATTTAATATTGACCGGAAGCATCAAAAGATTCTTGTCTAGGTTCAGTGTTAATGATCTAAGGCAGTGTTTCTAAAGTGGTCAATACTGATCCCTGAGGGTTGATAGGAGGTTTATAAAATGGTTCCAGTTCAAAAGATCATCTTGGTATCAGTAGGTGGTCAATAAATAATGTATGGTTGGTTGATGTAATGTATTTTTTTTTATCTTTTTTTATCTTCGAAGTGCACCACACCAGTCCCTAGTCCTAAAGGTGGGACAATGTTACCAAGAACTGGATGGTCATCAACTAACGAGAATAGCCCAGAGTTGTTTCTATCAGCTTTTTGTTGTAATATATAAATATATATAATATATAGTATATATATAACATATATATATATATATATATATATATATATATTAACTAGAGGTGAAGGAATTGTGGAATCGTAAAATAGGTCAGATAGTATACAGCCAGATCAGGCAAGAAATCTAACTAAATTCCTAACTAAATTTCCTGGTCAAAATGCGATTTTGTTTTTTTTTAAAAAAAAGGCTTCCGTTTCCATTTCCATTGGTTTCCAAAACTACTAGAAATGGTTCCTATAGCCTTGGACATCATGTGGGCAGTCCGAATCCTAATTTTGATTTTGTTCACCTCTAATTGTGTTGAGAATACAGGAAAAGTTTTATACAACAATGGGGAAAAATTGCATTTATATTACTGGAACTAATTACTGTGATTTAATTGGGTTAGGAGTCACAAATTACAACTGTTCACCAAGTGAAATCACAGGCAATTTTTCACATTGTTGCAAAAATATATTGTGACTCACCTCTTACCCTATGTAAAGTGAATCTTTTATCTTGTTAAGAACGAGAAAACCCACTCTTGGTGAATGCTATGAATTATAAGATTTTAGAGTATGTATTGCTGACAATGGTATTTCAGATCTGCATGCAAAGTCTTACTAACACTTTTAAAAAACAGTGGGAGGATCTTTCTTTATTTCCACTAACTTAAAGTGGCCATAGGAAAATTTTCACCTTTCATATACCTTTAGAATGATTTTTTTTGTGTATCAACACTCTGTAGTTGACAAATAAATATTATAATTAAGTCCAAATCTAAAAATTCCAGTGCTCATTTTAAAGGTATGGGATAAATATTCAGTAAAACAAACTTATTACACTCTGATCTTTGGCCAACAATCAAAAATGCAGCATTACCTGTCCTACAGTTCATGAATACATTAAATAAAAAGTTAGTAAAATATCTCCCACTTGGTATACCATACTCAAAAGAGGTTTTTCCCCCATGGAGCAATTTACATTGATCCCCTAACACTCAAATTCACCCTTTCTTTACTCCGGAAAACAAAGACTGACGTTTTACTATGGAATATCTATGAAGAATCCTTGGAATCATTCAAATGATGCAGTGCATATGGGTTTTTAAAATCCCTAATCTGTCCTACAATTCTTTTTTCATATTTTGAGGACTGTACTGAACATTCTGTATTCTACAAGTTAAACTAGAAATTAAGTACAATACATTCCTAATGTTATGATTGTGATTGTTTTACTGAATCAGTTTAGGCAAATTTTATTATTATTTTGCAAGGGAAAATGACCTTAGCAGAAGTGGTGAAAATTCAAAGATTGCAAAGAATACCCAATCACATTTAAAGAAAAAAAATGTGCGGTCAGCTTGCACGTGACCAGATGGAGGAAGTCAGATCTTCACCTCATTCTCTAAGGTAAATGAATCATCCTTTTGCGGATTGATACTTTCTAAACTCTATTTGTAAATTAAACCTATTGGTTGATTGGTATTTATCACTGTAAAACTTACAACAAACAAAACACTTGATTTTACAACAGCATCCTCCCACTGTATGTAACCAATCATCTTTAAAGTAATAAGCTATATTTAGATGCCTGGAAAACACAGCTGGGTTATTATATAAGCAGGTTATTAGATTTTTGATGTGTCCTATGTCTAAACAGTGCTTAAATAGCCCACTGGGTTGTCATAGTTACAATTATGCAACAGTTGAATTTGTCACAGCATAAAAAATGAATTGTGTACCAGCTAAACAAGTTTTATCAAGTTGTATTTTCTGCTTTTTCTGAGTTTTCCTATAAAGCCTAATTCTGGATAGAGATGTACAAGTAGAGCTGGGCACACGCCCCCATCTGATGAACACTGTACAGTTATCGCCATTTATCTTGGGGTGTTTAATAACAGAACATTATCGCACAAATTTCCTCCCTGCTGATTTGCACTCATAATGAACTCTTCCAAGCCTCGTGTCTGCCTTGTCATGGCGCTTGTCATCAATACCGTCCCATCCAATGCGGGATCAGCAGTCACTACTAGAACTGTACATGATAACATGGAAGTAACCAGCTCTGGGGAGCAAAGAAATGGACTAGGAGCTTTAAAGGGACAGTGGAGTAAGGTAAAGAATATATTGTATTAAACAATTTTATTTGTTTTTTTTTTTAAATCTTTATCCATAGTACTTAAATGTTAATGTTTTCATTTTAAAAGTGCTGCAGCACTATTGTAACTAGCTGTTTGGAATTACAGCTATGCATGTAAAAAGCACGTAGATTCTGGCCAGTATGTCTTGCCCACCTTTCATGCAAGACACAAAAATGACATTTATATTGTAGTATGATACCCATAGTATCAATTAATATAAGTAGAGAAATCCTTAATAATTGGATGCAATGGTTTACTGTCCTTTGCCCAATATGGATGATTAATTTGTCATACCTTACTAAATATACAATTATTTTCTTAGATGCTTAAATTTCTGAATATAGACAACTACATACAGTTTGTTCAACAATATTGTAAGGCTTTGTAGCAAATCAAGCAATAACATTGGGGTCCTTTAAACTATATCTAAGGTATATGCATTTATAAACACAGGATATCAATACCGCGGAGGAAAGACATTAGCAACATAATCTTAGAGAAGCTTTTGCTGCTGACCATCAATCTGTGATGGCTTATGAGACCATTTCCAAAATAACAAGACCATCATTCTACAGTGGCAAAGATTATTCACATGAGGAAAACATTCAAGACATTTGCCAGTCTTGCCATGAGTGGATGTTCTAGCAAATTCACCCCCAAGTTCAGACCATGCACCCTAGAGCTACATCTCAGACTGTACAAGCCTTAGTTAGCATGTTACAGTTCATGACAGTACAATTACAAAAACAATACATGTATATGGCTTGTTTGAAAGGTTGCTAGGAGAAAGCCTCTTCCCTCTTAAAAAAAATGACAACTTAGCTTAGGTTTGCAAAGTCTAAATAAACCACAAGGTTTCTAGAACAATATCCTATGGAAAGATTATACCAAAGTGATCATACCAACAGCGTCAAAATCAGCTCAAACACCTCAAACCAACAGTCAAGCATGGTGATGAAAAGGTGATTATTTGGGCTTGTTTTGCAGACACGGGACCTGGGCCCCCAGCATACCAAACTATTCTAGAGTAAAATGTTTGGCCATCTCAATGCAGCTAAGGTTTGCCAGCAATTGCAACATGAAAACAATCCCAAGCACATCAGCAAATCTACACCAGAATTGTTGAAAAAGAAATGAACCATGTATTGCAATGACCCAGTCAAAGTCCAGACTTTAGTAACTGGAGCAATGTTGTAAAGAAGAGTAGGACAACATTCTTCCATAGCAATGTGAAAGTCATACAGAAAAATATTACTCCAAGTTATTGCTGCAAAATGTGGTTCTACAAGCTATTCAATCCTGGGGCTTTTCATACAGGGCTTCTCCATTTTGGTTTCATTTTGGTAACTCGTGACACAGTGGGATATGCTGTGTGTTGTTTAACACCTGAGGTTAGGTGTATTTATTTAAATAATTTTAGAATTTGCTCAGTACCAGATGTTTTTATTATCTTGACACATAAACCTTTAAAAAATCAAGGGTGTACTTTTTTTTCTGGCAACTGTTTGTTGCTTTTTAAGCTGTAAATGATAATACAGCTCTAAAATTATTTTATATTTAGAAAAAGATAATATTAGTTTGGAAAGTCTTTAAAAGTCGTGAAAAATATTGGGTATTCTCATATTTATAAATACTAGGTGTTAAACACTATCATCTACAGTGGGAATGGAGTGAGGCTTAATTTCACAGTACAAAGCACAAATTGCTTGATTTTTTGTGATCAGAGAAACAGCTTAAAACACCTGCAGGCTGCATAAGAAATTCTGCATTTCCATCTGCTTTAGTACACAGGGAAGCTGATTTATACTGTGACACCAGAATGAGTTTTAACCCATTTATAACAAATTGCTTTTTGTTTGCTCTTAGGGATAGATTAAATTAATGGCGGATCAGGCATTTATTAAGCTTCATGGAAACCATTTCTCTGTTTCCTGCATTAACTGAAGACAATTTATTCTGCCAGTGCTGCCAGTACATATGAGAGAATCCATGTGTTATAGAAAAAAAAAAACGTTTAAACATTTTCTATTAACCGACAAGTCAAAAAAGCTTGTGTATCATTTCAATATGCTTCATCTAAAACTTTTTTTTTGGACATGGTTAATGTTCTGGCACTCTATTTCATGTTTTAAAGCCGAAGTCCAGAAAGACAGCTGAATACACAGTTGAAATACGTAAATGTGAACTGTTTTGCCTGCCAAAGGATTTGTCACTTTAGTCAGCCAGTCTTTTGATTCAGGCATCCCTGCCAAATGGCATAGTCAACCTTTTATCACCCACAGTTAAAGCCCATTTACATTCACAAATCCTCATTTCCCCCACTCAATTCACCTATGTTAAAAAATAACCTTTTTTTCCTTTATCTGAATCCACTATCTGTGTCCTTTGCCAGAGCTGCTTTTATACATAGAAGCAGGTTGTCTAGCACTGTAATCTGTGCCCGCATTGGTTAATATCCCATTTTTGGAATCATTGAGCCATTTTGATCTCCAAAGTCCAAGAGTTCACTAATGTGTAGCCAATAGGTACTGTCTAGGTCACCCACAGAGTGATATAGACACCTGAAGAAGGTCCGTTCTGCACTGTAGTGAAATTGTACAATGTAGTGAAAGTCGTACAACCTGGCACATCAAGTAACTAAATGTTTAGCTACGTATTTGGGCTTCTAGCTTTGAAAATTTTCATTAATTTCACAAGTAAGTTAAATTTCAAAAAAATAATACAGTGCAAGTAGAAAAAGCAGGTAAATCATTTATTTATTGTAAGTAACTAACCCCTACTCATAAATAAATACAGGTAAGAAAAGATAAACCAAAACCAGGTTTGTCTTAAAAGAAGGGTTTTTTTGGTTCATAGTTATGTTCCATGTTACTTTCTTTGAAATGGTTGCTCCATGGACAAAGGATGTGTTACTTAACACAACGTAATTGTTGTAAAGTGTGTTGGGATTCCAGGACTCAGTTGAACTGAGGTTTCAACCTGGACATGTGACTTTTGCATATATATTCAAGTACAGGTAGTACCCGAGTTAAGGACGTCCAACATACCGAAAACTTCTAGATACGGACGGGGCTTCTCTGCTCCCTCTTGTGCAGACCAGAGGCTTGATGGGGGGAGGGGGCGGTTTTCATGACTTGCAGAAGAAATATTTTGCTAAACACAGCTGAGGTTGTGGATGATCTTAAGGACTGAGCTCTTCTGCAACATCTTGTAACTCTTTAATGACCAAGACAAACTCTGCAGTTGTTTCTTTTTGCATATGAAAGCACAGCTTGCTCCAGAAGTTAATGAATGTCTAGGCTCCATATTTTTTTTTGCTTTGTTTGTGATTAACTTACAGTGAGGATTTTATACTGACACCACACTGCCTAATAAAATTTTGAGACAAACATCTGTCCTAATTGCATTTATTAAAATATTGTATCTGTTTCAAATTACTTACAAATTCAACTTAAGAACAAACCTACAGTCCCTATCTCGTATGTAACCCAGGGATTACCTGTATGTGTATTTTAAAGGGTTTTCTTGTACTAACCTGATCTTATGTACTAATTTGCACTCATGTTACAACTTACCGTTGTACTTGCATTCAAGTATACATACATTTTTGTATCATGATAATTTGCTCTTTATGGTTTTATGAGTTATAATATTAACTGTTACTGTTTTTCAAGCAAACATTGCAAATTACCATGAACCAAAGGATAGACTAAAATACACACCCGGTTTTGGTTCATCTGTCTCTACCTCAATAAAAAAAATAATACCTGGGTGTGTGGGGGGAGAGGGGGAAAAAGTTGTGTATGTAACGTTGGAGTTTAAAGGGAGGTGTTTAATGCTAAAAAAACTTCTGTTGCTGACCCATACTGTCCCTAGCTTCTACAACAACCGGGCAGCAGGAAAACTATCTACATTACTTTGTTTTCTACTGTAAGCAGGGTCTCAGAGGAAAATGATAGTACCATGCAAAGCAATAGAACTAACTGGCTCATAGTGCCATTCATCAAAAGGACTAAACAAAAAAAAATGTATTTTAATACAGTAATTATGGAAATTGCATAGTAAAGTTCATAGGTGCTCAGATGCTGAGTGTTGTTAGTCATTTCCAATATATTCATAATAATGGCAACATATATTAAGTTAAGTGGATTTTTCGGGATGAAAAATATCATGTCGTTTAGGAATATGAGTCTATGTTGAATGCAAACAGGTTGTATAATGCTTTCAGCTCTAGAACAGTTGTCTGGAAAGTCTTTACTGATGGCACCATCAAATATAAATAAATTTACTGAAACAATAAAAATGAACATGCAAGCAATCTGATTAGTAGCTGTTGGAGGAAAGGATTGGTGTTGGAGGGAATGCTCATACCAAAAAAATTGATGGTAATATTTATTTAATATGCTATACAAAATATTTTGTGGGCCTATCATAATTGTAGTTTTGTCTAAAAAACACATTTCTCAATTTATTGATGTACAGGGTTCTTGAAGTTCAAATATTTTCGAGAATATAGGTTACTGAAGTACAAAGGGTCACTAGAGCACGGGGTCACTGGGACAAGAAGTGTCACTGCAGCACTGGGTCAGTAGAGCACAAAGGGTCACTGGAGCCCAAAGGGTTAATTAGTACAGATGTGACTCGAGAACAAAGGGTCACTGGGGCAAGAAGGGTCACTAGAGCACTGGGTCACTAGAGCACAAAGGGTGCAGACACCTGAGAAGACCCTGTGGGCACTTTCCAGACACAATTTTTACCACATGATAAACATTAGCATACCTTTTCTGATTAAAAACTATATATATTTTATGGTAAAAAAAATCTTTGTGAAAAATTCCAGATCAATCCTATTATTTTATAAATTAAAGAAGGGTGTGTTTTGGTTTAAATTTTAATCCTGGAGATAAGCAGGCATATAGCATGCAGACACACATTATAGAGCACAGTTATAATGTATCTATACACACATGCATTGCTGTTCCAAAAATATTCATACTGTATTTACTGTTTATACATTTCAGAACACTAGGATAGAACATTATTTTACCAATCTCCCTCACATTGAGCATTACAGCACACCCTTACAAAAAGCTGTGTTTTCAATCTATTAGAGCATCTTCTTATGCCTTTGATGAATTGGCAGAATTGAACCAACTGCACTGAAGAGCTTCCATGAAAGACTTGGTGTAGCCTTTGATGAATGCTTTCTACAAGTGGCAGAACAAAAAGAGTTCATATATGGATAACGCTTTGAAATTAATAATAAGAACTCTTGACAGGCGTGGCTGTATTCCACAGTGTGTGATATTTAATAAATGATTAAATGTTGGTGTAAATGTATACGCTAAAAATATCGGAAGAATGTGAATCCTTTAGCTCAATATCCAGAAAAAGTAAATACAGTACATAAATATAAAAGAAATGTCTATCATAGGATCTAATTACTTGTTACTCATTGCTTGTCATGCATAATACAAATAGCTACAAAAGCCTCAAAGCTTTATGTGGTTTTAATTATTATTTAAAATAATTTAGTTTTATTTTAATTTCAACCAGTATCTTAAATAATAGAATCCATGCACTGCAAATTTAGCTATGGGATAGAATAGTTGGTTGTCAGGTGTTCATTATTGACTGGATTTACATTAATGTATAAGAAGATTGTCTATTGTGGAGATACATATAACCCCTTTTTGTAATAAAATAAATGGGTAAGTATGTGTATACTGTACGTGTTAAGGTTCTGTAAAAAATATTAAACAGGGCATCTTGCTGGATTAAAAGGACAGTACATTCTTTATTCCTTTAAAAAATAGAATAGTAAAAATGGCATCCCTGCTAATATTCAAAAACTAGACCCCTTTAATTGAGAGGGAAAAAAGCCTAAAGGGATACTGGATGTCATTGTGTTTGATAATAATAAAGGGAAATATAAATCAAAACACTTCTCTTTAAAATAATACATTTCCTGGCTATTAAAAAATATTACTGTAAAATAAAGAGTATTTTTTTTAAATATGAACAAAAACACCCCAAAACGTTGAATATATGAATTTAAAATAGGAAAAAAACGTAATTTTCTAACTCTTGCAGAAATGTCAAAAGCATGTGACAAAAAGCACAGGAAAAGAAATGCAACCCCAACCCTGCCCCTTTTGGAAATGAAAGCTGAGCTAGATTTATCAACAATAGCTGTCATTGTTAATACAGCTGTCTTGGCAACTGCCCTTCTGTCCTTAACCTCTACTCTACAGCAACATGCATAAAAGGGGGAACACCCTTACAGTATATTATGTAGGAAAAAGAATAGATAGACAATAATTCTATAATGAAAAGTAATGAAAGGACTGTATGATATATGTCTTTGCAGTGACACCTGAGAACTAAGTTGACTGACATAATGATGAAATCTGAAAGTTAAAGTGGGCTGAATGTGTTTTTGCAGAATAGGCCATATTTGCTGAAATGTGCTTATGGGGAAGGCCTTGCCAAATTGTCCGATGTATAATAGATTATTTTGTACATAAATAATTGAAATTCAAGTGATTCGAAATTACATTTTGAATTACAGACCTAGTAACATTGTTAGAATGTATTTTTCCTAAGTTAATAATCATGAATTGCAAATATCTTGTGTGCATACACATTCTACACATGCTTCAAGCCCAGATCAAAGGGAAAAGGAAAGGAAGTCTCATTGCAAAGCCTAAAAAAGAAGCGTTTTGGAGTTTTATACTGAAATTCACTCCTAAGTAATTAAACACAAATAACTAAATATACTCCTACTATACTATAACTATATATTAGTAACTAACAAAACATGGTTGTTTATTTTTAGGATATAACAGATATATATATATATATATATATATATATATATATATCAGATATAGATATATATAAGAATCACTTATTTTTTGTTACTTTATTGGTGTTTTAAACTATTAAAAAATATGCTGATAAAAATTAATTAAAAATAGTCAGTAATGCATCATAATAATCTCTATAGCTGTCATTATCAACACTCTTTGGTTTTCCCATTTATTTTGCTGGTTTTCTTTTCCTGTCTTAAAATGTATTATTTCTTTCAAATATATATATATATATATATATATATATATACATATATATATATATATATATATATATGATCAAACTAACAAGAAGTACCTAACTACATAATTTACTGTTGAAGCATTCTATTTTTTTTTTTTATTGTGACAACTTAGAAAAATGAACAAAGACAGAATAATTGACATGAAACATACCCATGGGAGTTCCAACGCCATAACCTTTCGAATCTATAAGGCCTCCAATCTGTGTCAGGTTGCAGTTGCGCTGCGTGACAAATTCAATGGTTGTTGACTCCATTAAAAAGGCATAATCAGAGGTGAGTACACGCTGGATACCTTCTTCATTATTTTTGACAAGCACTGACTGGCTCCTGCTATTCATGAAGGCCCACATCTTTTCATAGGTTGGAATTTTAGATTTCTGTGAAAGAATAGAAGTTTCCTTTTAAACCAAACAAACAAGGTAAAAAATAGAAAAGACAATCTGTTTTATGCAGCACATTTTGGAAAACTGCACTGCTAAAAAATTAGCAATAAATAGTAACATTTGTTTTAATATGATGTAAGTAATGCATAAAATGTAAATGATTACATGGTGTATTTAGGTAAATGCATCCATCTTTAATGAAAATATCAATTATTTACTTTTTCATTTTTAGTCAAATCAGATTTATTGATGATGGAGTTTTACTGAGGACAGGAAACTATAAGACTCACAGGTTTAAGGGTTCCCACAATAAGTATACCAATATCTTAATCATAATCGTAAATTAATAACAAAAACAAAAATTCTGAATTACGCTTTGAGTGACGCACGGCTGCCCCCACATGTGCTGTCTGGAGCCCATAAGTTTAGTGGTCCCTAGGTCCGAAAATGTTGGCGACCACTGGTCCAGAATTATGGCTGCAGGAGACAGGACCACCTCAAGCAAAGGTTATAAAACTATTTACCAAGTATTTTGTAACTTACTGGAAGCCCTTAAATTATCCTCCAAATCCGATCTGGAAATTAAAAGTACAGGAAACTGCTGTAACTTTTACCATAGCTTCTAGAAGACTTTAGCAAATGTTAGACAGCAAAGTGTTTTTGTAAAATAAGTAATTGAAATATTGTATTTTGAATAAAAAATGTTCAATGAGGTCACAAATGGCAAATAAAAAAACATCAAATAGATATCACAGTGATTTTTCCATATCAAATTGATTAAATTAAAGAAATGCAACATCCATGATTTATTTTGGCTCTAATTCAAGTTAAATTATATAGCTATTGCTATTTATCGAAATTCAATTAATTTGTTTGAATGGAAATTGAAAAATGTAACATTTTATCCACGTAAGCAATGGTTTCATGAATACATAGTAAATAAATAGTGGCTTTGTAAGTAACATAAAGTTATACAAAACTTGTTACTAATTTTATGTCTTCATTTAATGTCGTGTCTCATTTTTTTTACAAAAATACATAATTTGTTAATATTTTGATTAAAAAAAACCTAGTGGTAGCACTATTTACTGCCTATTACTATAATGTACAGTATCATATAATAGGAAGCCTACATTATATAATGGAACAGTAACATGTCATGTAAATGTCATGTAAATGGAATACAGAATAAAGAGTGATGGTGTAGTTGATGTATTGCATAGGTGATTGGTAAATGCCTTCATGTCCAACTGCCTTTTAATGTCTATGCATAACTTTAGGGAGGTCATAGTGGATATTATCAATATAGTAGCTATGGAACATATTATTTAAGCAAAATGATGCAACCCTGTAAGCTCGAACCTCTTACCCATATTTTGTGTCAGCATTATACCATTTAAATTCATTATTTTACTTTTATTATTCATGTTAGCATATCATAACAAATACATAAAATGCATAGACATTTCAGATGCAAATAAAATGTTTCCTAAATAATTAATATTAATTCATTTTTGTTTTTGTCACTTGATCCAATGAGAAAACTCCTTTGGCGTGTTCAGGCTCACCGATGTGAACAGAACCGTATAATTAAGTTAATTAAATGATGAAGCCCTTCATTGCAATGCCTTTACTGACTCTGCTGATGCTGATCTCTAGTTTTAAGTTTAAACCGACATTAAAGACTTACAAAGTCATTATGCACAAACTCTTAATGGTATAAGATGCAATCTTAAGCTAGCAAAAAAGCTGCCAGCAAAGTATTACAAAAAGAAAAAGTTTTCACAGCTCAGCTTCACTTTTATTCAAGGGGTAGTGGTAACATATATAGAAGGCCAGAAGAAAAGACAATATATAAAACTGCTTACACCAAAAACAAAAATAAAAAAGATGCCTCCTTAATACTTTAGCTTAAAATATAGCTGCCAACCCCTAGGTAAAGAGTAAATTAGAAAAGAAGATGAGGAGCAAAGAAGGTTTTTTTTAGGCAGTCTTATAGTTGTGGTAATTTTCTCACACAAATAAAGTGAAATATCATTACATTTATAATACAGGTAAATTATGGTCTCACTCCTGGGAGAAACCTTTTGTGGTGTTTATGAGACTAAATACTATACAAAATTCTCCTTAATGGTTATTAGATAGTCCATAACCCCATAAAGGGATACCATGTGTTAAAGCACTTGTAAGAGGAATGTCAGTCTCAAATACCAGCGCGTTTCACATTAACGGCTTCTTCAGGGGAGTAAGAAACAGTGTGATCTTCAGTTCACACCCTGGATGGGAGATTACAGCCTCAATAGCCAATAGAAAATTCTTTCTGAATGAAAAAATGTGTCACCAGAGTCTTCCTTAAGAGAGAGAAGCGTTTGCAGTAATGTGGTATGGCTACAGAGCCAAGCTGGCAGCCTCTGCTACTATCTGCCCTGTTGCTGTTTGAGCAGGTAGACTTTGTATGTTATAATGTTCTTGCATACTTTAAAGTGGCACGTTTATATTTTAAAGAAAAACAAGGACATTGAATGAAATATATCTGTATTTTTTAGCAGTGAATGTAAAACAATTTGGATATGTATTTGTAAAATACTATATGTTTCTATGTATATTTGTTATTTCCAAATATTTGATTACATATGCATGCTATCGTGCCAAAGCATTAGGCAATTACTGAGCTTTACTATTTTCCTTATTTTATATGTTTGTAAACTGGCCATTTTGAAAACATATCATTCCTATAATGGATGACATTTTTTCTCAATGAGTGAGAAAAAGACATTTTATTAAATTGAGACACTACAGGCTCTATCAGACACACTCTCAAACATTCCCGGGTGAAGAATGTTCCAGGTCCACGGGTTTCAATGACACTACTTGATTCTCCACCAGGGAATGCTTAAGGGAATGTCGAATTCTAATAACAAAATTGGTGCAAACAGTAAAAACGTGAAAATCCTATATAAAATTATTTTATGATGGGGAGTATAGTATTAACTTACATCTGCCCTGGCTAAAAATAATCTGTACTTTCCTTTACAGTAACTCTTTAAACCATTAGCATCTATCCCATACATTAAGTAGATTGAGTTCTTAAAAACCGAGCCAACCTAAATTACATCTTGAATTAATTAAATGGTAATAATGAATTACATTAACTGATGTGCTTACAGCTAAAAGCTTTAGGAGCTCAACCAGGTGTAATTTTCTCTTTCTGTTAACAATCTTACTAAAAGATAACTCAACATTTGGTCAGCCTCTCCGGTTTAAGGCTCCCTAGAGATGAGCAAATTATTGACAGAGAACTATAAGTGGAAGGATATCTGTCCACCCTCTTAACTTAGGACTGTTGGGACCTCTCGTAACTCTTCTTCCTCATTCAGGAAATGTTTGAACAAAGTGCACAAATGGAGAAAGGCTCTATCTTTTATGGACACTAATATGAGGATGTTATATTAATTATAACCAACGCTCAAATCAGTACCATTACTTTCAGAATTAAGTAGTGTATGCTTACAGTTAGGTAGTTGTGAGAGCAGTACTTTCCAGTTAATTTAAAGCAGAATACCTATTTAATTTCTTTTTTATGCACAGTCAATATGCATATTTGGCCCAAAGAATATATTACACTTCCAAAACATTTTATATTTTCTGAAAACACCATACCTGTAGACTAAAATGCTGCTAGTTGCTAATATTTGCACAGTATTCACATAGCTGTTTTAGGTCAAATAAGTAAAATCCCAATAGCTATCCCAACAGGGCTTAGAATCTTACATTTTTACAGTCCATAGAAGCTTTACAGTCACTCTGATCATTTCTACATGAAAGCCCAAAGGTTGTGATAGATTTTCAGACAAACTCACAGTTGCTACTGCAGAGTAGAATTTGTTTTAACTTTCTGATTGCAATAAGGTATGAAACAAATCCTTGGCAGTATATGGTTAAATAAATTCCACTGCTACTTAACTTTTAATTTGTTAAAATCTTTAAATTCTACACAGTCCTGGCTACATTCAAATTATAATCTATCTCTTATTATAAGACATTTTGTGTAGTGCAAGAATAGGTAGCAAAGATAATCTGCAGTGAAAGCATAGTGTAAAACGTGTAATTTATACAAGTAGCCCCTAGGACAGCAGCATCAACAATTTTAAATAACTCAACTATATACAATGCATTGTGTCAGCACCTAAACTCTTCAAATACAGTAGCTCAGAAAGCACCCTTTCTCATCTAACATCACGTTTCATGGTTCATAGAGTTAAAATGAAAAAAGCAGACAGTGTGTATCGGACAGTAATGGAGTTGCTGGTACACATAAGTGCAGGGAAAATAAATCATTTGTTTCATCCAATTGTAATTTTGTTTTAGGAAGACTTTTCTTGATCCTGACTGAAATGAAAAATAACCATAAGCCACTTTTTCAACTGTCTTTGAAAGTAGCTACTGGCAAATAACAGAAAATCCGTCAGCTAGTCAGCATGTTTCATTAATCCTCCCTAAGATTCAGAATGTATGGAGAATATGTAAATGTTTGCATATAAAAACATGCCATAAAAAGAAAAATGATGCAGAGAAATGTGCCATTAGCTGATTTTAGTTTCGAGACATATTTTTGTTAAGTGCTCCACAGACCAATAAAAAATTGTTATTCCATAAATGTAAATCTGAAGAAAAAAAAAAATAGGAGAAAATTGTGAAACTCTGCAGTCCATCTAGCATTCTTTAGTTAAAAACAAGCATAAAAAATATTTAAATAATGAAACCATCTTCCCTAAGCTACACGTACAAATACACAGAATATGATGACCATGAATGGATATATCAACAAATGTTTTTCAACAAGTAATTGTTTCTTACTTCTCTATAAGCCCATACTGGCTTTATAGTGAATAGTATATAAGAATCTGTTATGAGTAAAGTGCTCTATATTTTCTTTCTATTTGATTTAGACATCTGCTAAAAAAAGCATATGTCTGGGAGTTGTTTGTGGACTGGCATCATCTCCACTTAACTATATAGAATTTACTGGGCTATCTTTTCAATAAAACAATTTTTTTAAACCAGAACTGCAAGTGGAGTAAACAACTAAAAAAATAACATGCTCAACAGTATAAAAAACACAATTGCATCAAAACTACATTTAATCTGGGGCTGTCCTCTGCAAAAACTTCTCTCTGTCACAAGAAGTAACTTGTTTCTTGAGTTATTCTAACCACTTAATTAGGATGGACCCTTGGCATCACTTAAATGGGCAGAAGTCTTGTAAATAGTATGTATGTATGCTTTGTTTAATTAAATGTATTGAAATAATACAGCAGCGCAGAGGCAATCTAAATATAGGTACCTGCACTTAGAAGACATTTACAAAGATCATTTTCTACATCTAGCTTGATAATTATATGCAACCTGACCTTTTAGCTCCATTCTAGGACCACCTATTTGTACTACATTACACTATAGAGCAGTGTTTCTAACAAGTATTCCTTCAGGGCTTGCTATAGGTTCCTTGATCAGTTCAACAGATACCAATGATCACCATTGACCTGGCTATCTGTAAGGATGATATGGCAAGCAATGTAAGAGACATTCTTCCTGCTGACCACCACACTAATGTACTGTAATCTGTAAATATATAAATTATAAAAGGGGTTCTCTGAAGGTCTGAAAGTAATTTCAAAGGGTTCCTCCATGTCAAAAAGATCAAGAAAAGCTGCTGTAAACAAAAATCCTGTGGTATATTGAATGCATAAACACTTAAAGCGGAACAAAAATAAAAAATCATACTCACCTTTACTTTCACAGAACCCTGATCCCTCCAGAGCTATCCTTGTTTGGGTCCCACATCGTCCTGAAATCCACCCGGTGATTCTCCCTTACTTTCTGTCTTCTTTCTTCTTCTGGCTACATCACCTGGTATTGCACTAAGATCAGCATTTTTCTCCCCATTGCAGGAAAAAGACCTTTCTGCGCATGACTAAGAGCCAGTTAAGTAAATATTTTTGGTAAGTCCATTTAAATGTGCAGCCAACAAATACCTTTCAACAGATTTTTCTCTCTACAGTGAATTTATTGTGGTAAATTTACTTAAACAATAAAGACAGTTTTCGTTGTATAGTAAATTTTAACTTAGCTAGCAATGACCTTGCAAAAAATTGGTAATTGTAAGGAAAATTGCATATGCTTATGATTAGTGAATAAGACAAAGCAGTGCTGACTTTATCCATCCAATCCAATGATAAGATGTGGCAACCAACCAGAATGCATCTTTTAGAGAATTTCATCAGTAAAGAGATTTCAAATCGTGGTAAAGCATTTATAAGCCCCCCAATAAATATTACCAAATTATTATATAAAGATAATGTGAACCACAACTAGGTGCTCTTTATAATTACTATCAATCAATAAATTGCAAATGTTATAAACAAAATGTATGGTTTAGAACAGTGGTCGCCAACCAGTGGTCCATGGACTACTGGTGGTCCACGAGAAAATTTTGGTGGTCCACATAAATTTTAGACATTATTTCCAATTTTTATGTGTTAATAATAATAAAACAAAAATAATATTGCACTAAATTCAAAAACTGTACTGTAGAGACGGAAAAACAAGGGAGACGCAGCGTGACGTCAGTGAAGTCTTAAGTTGTATGAGGCAGTCGTTACCGAGCCGTACGCTTCAGTATTGTTTCCACCAATACAACTATCACCCGCTCCGCGAATACCGATTCTCATCCAATTGTTTTATTTTATTTGTTATTTCTCAGATGCTCCTTAGGTTAGTATGACCTTAACTGTGTATTTTCTTTAACTGGTATATTTAATGGCATCAAATAGTTTGACTTTGATAAATATAATTTCTTGTTTGGTCGTAGATTTGAATAAAGTAAACCTATAATGAGTGAAAAAAGCAAACAAATATTTTGCATTTCTTTAGTAATACCAAAGATAATGCAACTAATGATAATAGTAACAATAGTAATACTTCACCTAACCATGAGCTGATTAATGTATCAGAGCCTCCACAGTCCTTGTCAGGCACCATTAGGAAGATCATTCTTTTACAAATGTATTTATCTTTTTTGAAAAAATTCAAATTAATGGTCCACAGGATTTGAAATTAAAAAATTTGGTGGTCCATGAGGTCCGAAAGGTTGGCGACCACTGGTTTAGAAAACAGTCAAGCACAAGCAATACAACCCATCACATGAAATTTTCTTTCTTAAAAAAATCACACTTGGAATCTAATTGGTATCTATGGGTAATACTTTTGCTTCTTGTTCTTTCTTTTATGATACATAACCTAGTTGCCCTTATGTGTATTTGCTATGTTTTAACACTCGCAGAGTTTTTAAACAACTTCAGTAGGAAGGTAAATAGTTAAAGGCTATTGAGCTTTAAACCCAAAACAAAAGCTTCAGGGAAAGTTTACTTTTTATCTGATAGACAGCACATTTTTACATCTGACTGCATTTAACTATAACATTCAGAATCCAATCAGTAGTAGGAACTGCTCATGCAACATTTTACGATGTAGTTTATTATACACTACAGGAGAAGTACTTTTCTCATGCTGTGATTTGAAACAAGCTCATTAGATAGTGCTACAAAGAGAGAGCTGAAAAATAAAAGAATATCTAGTCTCCTTTAATTTTAGCAGAACTACATTGTAAGCAAAAGCTGAAAGCATATGCATCATTACTGTTTGCTGATAGATATAATGTATGTGGTCTAGTAGTACAGGCTTTTTCAGGATCATTTATTAAAACAGAGCTAAAAGAGCAATGGTGATATGCAAAGTGCAGTAACCCACATCAATTAATCAGGAATCATCTGTACCTGACGTAATTATACATAAAACGTACATTTTATTGGCCTTTCGGTGTTACCACATTTGCACATTTCCACTAATATTTGTGGTACTCATGGTAAGGGGGAGTTCAAGTTTCAGCAATTTCTGTTTAAAGCATCAAGGTTCTTGTTCTGTATGAATGTGCTGCACAATTCTAAGATACTTTACCAAATCAAGTGCGGAACTGATTTTTCCTTCTTACTTTGCTAATGGGTTAAGGTTGATCAAATGGGTAAATGGGAACCAACATGCTTTAAATGGATGGGATGAACATATTAACAGTCTAGCATCTGTCAGATCTAGCGTGTAAAAACACCAGGGGAAACCAGGGGTGTTTTGGTTCCTTTATCTCCATGCCAATCTTCCGTAATTAAAACTGTAAAAATTGTGCTTTCACATTCCATTTAACTGAGATTACCTGTACTGGTATTTATGTGCCAAATGGTATCTGTTTTTAAAGATTTTTAAAAAAGTTCACCATTATCAAAAGATATAAACATGTGGCCCATCTGCTATGTTATTACAAACTTGTGTTGTTCTTTATTAATTAGGTATTTAAAGTAAACCCATGTTTAAAACGCTGGTCCAGTTCTGGAAGGATTTCCCTACTTCTTTACTATGGCTCCAAGAAGAAAGTACAAGAATCAAATTGTTCAGGTTGCAATATCACAGCCTCAGGAATGGTGACACAATATGATATAACTATTTAATCAGGTAAGAGGTAGCTGCAATTTCCTTTCTAAATGAGACCATCCGACCATGTGTGAGTTTTTCAGGGGAAAAGCTCAAATGTAACAGTACCAACCAGCATTGATCGTCTCTGCAACTCAAGCACCCCCCTTATCTGTTCACCTTGAGTATAATGATGAATATGTTTAAAGATTCCCAATAATATATCTATATACATATACTGTATGTGTGTGTGTGTGCTGTAGCACTTAGTTATACATGCATCATCTACATCACACACAGTCTTCTTCCACGTCTTGGACTATAATTGGACCAGTACCAAATGAAAGAGATGATAGAGTAAGGAGAGGGTGGGAAAAGCTGAAAAGGATAAGAAGAAAGTAATGGCAACTAAGATCATGGTTGCCCTACTTCATAGCATAGTTTACTTTATGAGGCTTGTGCATCACATAGTAACTGGATATAAACTTGTTTAGATTGTCATATAGCCTTTGGTTGTGCTTTAATTGTGAATTGGTATATAGAAAATTGTTACACTAAACTATTTTGTTAACATAAATAGACTTAAAACCTAATATACATATAGTTAGATATTTGTATTATACTCCGACATGTATTGTTTGTTTTCTCTCTTCTTTAAAAAAAAGTATAATTGCTTCATACTGTTGAGATTACAATTTTTGCCCTTTTGTCCCCAAAGCTCCATTTTCTTCACTGAAAACTCTGGTAATTAAACACTTATTCTTCTTCCCATGATTTAATTCATAATTCATTTCAGCTTTATGTATAAAGTACATGACTAAAAACCGCTCCCTTTCCATATGAGAAATCAATCAGTGCCTCTTTGGCCTTGTCTTAGGAAGCATTGGTGGCATGAAAAAAGGACACTAGATCAGCTTAACCATGTGCAGGAGTTGGGTCAGTAGCTAGCACTTTTTCCTTAGCTGCACTAAGGTGTCAGGTTTGAATCTCGACCAGGACATTTTCTTTATGGAGTGCCTTTGTTCTCCTGATTTTTGGGTGGGTTTCCTCTGGGTGTGAATCCCTTTGAGAGACATGATTATGGACTTATTAAAGAGCTGTGTAATATGTAAACATTATATATTACCCACCTTATGGACCTGACATATTAAAGCTCTCCAAGGCTAGAGAGGATACACTTTCATCATTGAAGTTGGGTGATCCAGCAAACCTGGAATGGATTTCTTCAAAGTCATTTGCTATTTGCTTGCAAATTTTTTGAATTCTGGACCTGATCCATTTCAGGTTTGCTGGAGCACCTAGCTTCACTGATGAAGTGTATCCTCTCTAGCCTTGGGGAGCTTTAATAAATCAGATCCTATGTTTCAAGTGAAGAAGTATATGTAAGGAAGGAGTGAGGATAGTATGATGGTGGGTAGTATATGCAGCTGAGCAAAGAAAAATGTGCTAGTGCAGCATGTGGAATGTATGAGAGCAGTCAGTATATGACATAATGTGGAGAGGATTACATTAGGTAGGGTATGATATTCTTTAGTATGTATATGGAAGACACCTGCAAGGTAATTGACAGCAGCAAGTATGTGAAGGAGAAGAATGCATAGAATATGACTAGCAGTAGGTGTGAAGGAGAATCATGGACAGTATGGGCCTGATTTAATAAAGCTCTCCAAGGCTGGAGAGAATACACTTTCTTCATGAAGCTAGATGATACAGCAAACTTGGAATAGATCTGGCCCAGGATTTAAAACATTTGCTAGCAAATAGCAAATTACTTTGAAGAAATTTATTCCAGGTTTGCTGGATCACCCAGCTTCACTGAAAAAAGTGTATTCTCTCCAGCCTTGGAAAGCCTAAACAAATCAGGGCCAATGTGTGAGCTCAGAGGGTATGATAGCAGGCACCATGTGCAGGACAAGAGGGTATCAGAGTGCATCAAATCTTTGGAAGAGATGACTGAGGAATACCAGTGTACTCAATGTAACGATAGCAAGTTAGGAAGACACAAGGCAAATAAAATGAACAGTGTGGAAAAATAAGGCCCAATATTGATTTTTTTTGTGGGTAATTTTTTTTACCTGGAAAGGATCACTGATGAATCCCCTGTGTCTATCAAATACAGATTGTGGACAGACTGTCCATGATACGCATTTGACCTGGCTCTGAACAACAGCAAGAAAAAAAAGGAGATAACCAAGGATTGCTTTTTGTTGGAAGTGTGATTAAGTACTCTCTGATTGTGTGCAGTAAATTAGTGTACTCTGCAAGTGTATTTATCTGTGTGCAGAAAGATTTCAGCATTGCTGAGAGTAAACAGTTCTTTTGCAAATCAATTACTGTGTTTAAGTAAGTACAACAGTAAATGTTTGCAAGCTTCCTTTCAATTGTGTTTATTTAAGATGTATTTTTGTTTTTACATATTATATTTGAAATATTAAAGATGTTATACTTATGTAAATATATTAACAATTTATATAATATATATTATATATATTTTTACACAAGATATATATATTTGAGTACAAGAAGGGCCATTTCACTGAATGCTTGGAAAAGAGTCGTGTGCATTGGTGGCAGGATATAGTGGAAAGACTTCTGGTAAACTGGGGATAGAATTTCATTGGATTGGGAAGTTTAAAACGATGGGCCTGATTTATTGAAGTTCTCCAAGGTTGGAGAGAATACACTTTCATCAGTAAAGCTGGGTGATCCAGCATACCTGGAATGGATCTGGTCCAGGATTGAAAACAGTTGCTAGCGTATAGCAAATTCTAGGTATGCTAACCCACCCAGGTTCACTGATGAAAGTGTATCATCTCTTCATTAAATCAGGCCCTATATATCAAAGGACCGTAAAGAATAGGATAAGGAACAGGAAGTAATAGGATAAGGTACATATATAAATATATATATATATATATATATATATATACATACCAGCACATATGAGACATATACAGGCAAGTAGAGGACAGATTTTGTTATTATGTTTAACATTATTTGCATGCTTTGCAGTGTTTCCATAATCCCTTTAATATTAACACGGTTCAAGTACTGCTGACTTTACTTGTACAATACATTACTGCACTTAGCATGGCACAATGCTATCCATTGTACAATAAATAAATAAATATATAAAACCAGCAAATGATTAGAGAATACTTCAATTAAGACATTAGCAACTAATGTATTATGTCTAAAAACATGACTCATTAGAGATTACTTTGTATCACCTATTTGATGTCTTCATTATTTGTATATTGAAAATGTAGAAGTAATTCAGAATGATGCATCCAAGGTCATCATGACATTGATATTTAGCTCCATGGAAACACAAGTGGACAGCTTCATATTTATGATCTATGGATGCTCTTGAAGACACTGTCATTGTTTTTCTCATGATTAAATGAAATCACCTGTAAAATTGCTTGATGTAACACTAGTGTCAGTCTTAAAATCAATGTAAATGCTGAGCAATCTATGGGCTAAAATATCCATCAAATGGCATACCATAATTTAATTTAATGTAGCAAGGACATTTACAAGCTGTTTATATAGAGAGCAATGTGACTGTACTGCAAAAATCTGCCCAATTCATTTTTTTGTGGTCATAGGCATAGGATAAATACTTAACCCATATCTCTGGACTATATTTCTTAACTAAAATAAAACCCATTTGTACTTAGCTTAGCACTAAAAAAGGAAACCAGTCAACACCCATAAAGACTAATAAACTGCAATATGTTACAGTTTTTCCTTGGTTTAATTATTCTTTTAAACAACTTAGTTTAGGGCCCAGTGGCAAAAATGACAACATATTTTAAACAAATTTACAGGAAAACTCAAAATTCAATAAATGTAATTACAATTATTCTTTAAACAATCCAATTAATTAAAAATGAGTTTTTTAATTCCTGTCATTTTTAACCATCACCTGGTCACTTTTTTATCAACAAAAAATATTGGATAAATTGCATACCTTAAAAAATGTCATTGTTGCACCATCTTGAACAGCTCCATATTCAATTTTGGTCTGTTTGGCTAAATCATCGGCAGAATCGATTGGGGATTCCATTCGCTCCACTGTGAGAAAGGCAGCTAAGTTGGCAGTGTATGAAGAAATGATGATAAGAGTAAAAAACCACCATATTCCTCCTACTATCCTTGTAGAAAGAGCTTTGGGCATAAGTTCAGAACCTAGCAGAAATCAAGGGATATATTACAAACATGTTATTTAACCAATCCTATACGCAACATTTTGAATATTGAAAATAAAATGTAAAAGAATGTGACACAGTACCATTTTTGTGCCAAATATCAAATGTTAAATCATCAGTTAACACATTTCCAGATGAAAAAGTTAGTGTGTGTATATATATATATATATTATATATTTATATTATAATATATATATATATATATATATATATATATATATATATATATAGTCATGTGGAAAGGATATGAAAATGATTTTTTTTACATGGTAAGCAAACACAGATCTTCAGTCATACAGTGGGTTTAACATGGATACAAGATGATAGTTATAGGATAATGAAAGTTTTATATTGATATAGGAAAACATAATAATAGTTGTAAAGCCCTCCTCTAGTGGTATTGTACCCCACATTTAAACTAGATCCTCCCTATGATTATTAACCAATGTTGAGTCTATAGCTCATCTTCTATGGGAGTTCCCCAAAGTATAACAGTTTTAGATCCTGGTCTTAAGGGAAAACTCTAGGGATCCTGACAAATAATGTATTGCACCACAAAATATATAGTTCTGAGTAGATATAAAGGGCCTGATTTATTAAAGCTCTCCAAGGCTGGAGAGGATACACTTTCATCAGTGAAGCTGACCTGGAATAGACTTCTTAAAAGTCATTAGCTATTTGTTAGCAAATGTTTTCAATCCTGGACCAGATCCATTCTAGATCTGCTGGATCAACCAGCTTCACTGACAACATCCTGTTCATTAAAGCAGTGTTTTTCCAACTTTTTTTTTTTTTGCCGCTGCACGTTTTTTACATTGAAAAAATGCTGCAGCACAATACAAATAAAAAATGTAAGAAATTCTTTTGTCTCTAATAATAAACAAGGCAATTAAGCTACCTACTGCCACCCACTGACATGGAAGTGTATTACATGTCACCACAGCACAGACACTCCACAATGGTAATTGGATATTTTCTCACTGTACACCTGGATCTCTCATGGCACACTAGTGAGCTGCGGCACAGTGGTTGAAAATCACTGCATTAAAGGATTAAAAATAAAATGTCTCATATCACTAGTTGGAAAATAGAGACTAAATTCATAAAAATTTGTCTTTCTCGGATGAAGTTTAAAGAAACATGGGGCCTGATTTATCAAAGCTCTCCAAGACAGGTATCCAAAGCCTATCATGGGAGAACCTGAGTGATCCAACAAACCTGGAATGGATCTGGTCAAGAAAAACATTTGCAAAATAATTTCAAATGATTTTAGGAATTCCTTTTCAGGTTTACTGGATCACATAGGTTAACCCATGATACTGTATCTTCTCCAACCCTGAAAAGCTTTAAAAATCAGATCAAGTGTGTTAGGCAGAAGAATTGAAGAAACTGTAATCAAATGCATTTTTTAATATAAGTAAACATATCTGAATGCAATTTTAAAACAAAAACCAGTGCCTACAGATGAGAGAGACATCTAATAATAATAATTGTTTAGTTTTTATAACATGTAACATATAACATGTAACATGTAAAACATGATATACATATATCATATATTTAATTGATATATGCATTAGGTTTGAGGGAAGAAAAAAGACCATTATTTCATGTCATATTTTAGAAGTGAAAACACATTAGGTGCAATTTAAGTTAACTGTTCAAAAATATTCAGGTCTGATTTGAACCAGTCCAGTGCAATATAATGTTCAGCAACAAAAGTCAAGCTGGCAAGGAGAGGTTCATAGAACATATCTTGTAATTCTCAGGAAGGAAAGGAAATTGCTAAGAAAAGTTAATGAAGGCTATCTGTCCTTTGAAAGTTGGACAGTGATTTCCAATTCTCCCCTAATTTCTGACTTGTCTGAATCACAGGCAGAGCCGTGTTTATTGTGGTCAATCTAGCTAAATGATACTGCCCTGCCAACATTTCTCCATGAACATAGCGTTATGCCATCAATGAGTTTTAGATAAACACCAAAACCAGTAAAGTAAAGGCTTTCTTACATTATTCAGAGGTAAAGTTGTAACAACAGAAAAGATGATGTGCAAAGTATACTACATGAGGACATGATGGAAAACACAGAAATGAACATTTAAGCATAGTTCATTGATAATAACTGTTTTTTCTTTTAGGGACTGAAAAATAATAATACAAGATGTAATCATTATGTATTTTTACAATATTGTAAGTGGTAATTTTTTTTTTAATATAGTAAACAAAAATCAGCAATCAAGAGCTGCAATAGCTATGTAGTTATACGTAAATGTGTGGCTTGCTTTTTATTAAATGACCATGAATTGCTCTTAAATCATGTAATTATGTAAGATAATGCCAGGACATCTCAGGATACTCTGTATACCATCAGAACTGAAAAATTACCTAATAGCTTTCCAAGGTGTATATTAGGAAAATGAGGAAAAGGAGAACTGAGAAAAATGTTTAATATATTGTAATGTTAATATAATGTTTATTATACCACATTTGTTACCAGTATCTGTAGCTTTCTGCCTGCCTGGCAATATTTTACCAGATATGAAATGAGAGGAATTCTTCAACAACTCTTCAACAACAGGATTTTCAAAATGGTTTTCTTTATCAGGATAGAGGAAGGTTAAATGTTACATTTGAATTTCTGTGTGTGATCCTGTAGCTGATTTCCCCTTACTTCCTATTTGGTAAAACATGTTTGGGTTCAGCAACTCAAGCATCCCTTGGATCATCATATCAGTTAGGCAACTTCACCCAACATATTTTATCAATACAGAGAGTTTTTATTTTTTTAGACTTTTGCAATATGACATAAATACATTGTGCCATTTATCCCTTTAATGCAAATAATGAGGATCTTTTGATAATAAGAACATTGAGAAGCTATGCTTCCTCAGATGAATACTTTAGATTTCAAAACATTTAATTGTAAATGTTTCTAATGAAATTTTCTGTATACCCTCAAGTTTTTTTTTATAAAGTCAGAAAGGATTAGAAGCCTTGTCAAGGAATTATTATTGTCTTTAACCAAGCTTAGATTCAGTCTCTCTTTTTGTCCTGGTGTCCTGGTGACCATTAATTATCTAAGAAACAAGGTAACTTGTGTATTTACTTTGCTTCATTCATCTTCAAATCCTTTTAATCTGCAGATAAATTAATTCAAGTAACCAATATCCCCCTTCATTTTATCATACAGTGACCTAATTAACACTTTATTTCCCCTTTTAATAGTATATTCCTTCTTATTTTAATTTCATTCTATTTTTTGTTTTGTGTTTCTAAACTTTATTATATAAACATTTTTTATTTCTTTTCATTTTTTTTTAATTATTTTTAGTGTCACAATTTGTTGCAAATTTCATTTACATAGAAAAAATCTATTTAAAATCATAATTTGATTTTAAACAGAATAAGTTTTATTATTTTTGGCATTCTTACTTTGGTTTAACAAAGTGCATATTTGTAGTTTTCTTACACTGCTTTGTCTTTGGATTGTCAGGAAAAACATTAACAATATCGCTCCACAACCCCCCAGAAAGATTATGTAATAAAAAAGTTGCTAAATAAATATGTAGATAAATAAGACTAAATAATATGTAAATATGTACACAACAGAAATCTATAAGTTGCTTTCGTCCATAAGGGTATACAGGGGTAAGAGCTGAAGTGGAAAAAATATATTTTGTAGATCAAAAGACTGTGATTATCGGTCTGATTTATTAAAGCTCACCACTGGAGAGAATACACTATCATCAATGAACCTGGATGATGCAGCAAACCTGAAATGGAATTCCTAAAAGTCATTTGCTATTTGTTAGTAAATATTTTCAATCCTGGACCAGATCCATTCCATTGTTTGAATACATGAATGGGAAGTACTCTGACTGGTTCCTAATTACAGGCAGGGCTGTCATTGATAGCCATAATAGTAAGCCAAAAACAACACAAATAGTAAGCCAACATTTGTATAAAGCATAGACTATGGTAATCACCAAGTTATCATTGAAGGTAAATCTTCTTGGTACATATGTTTTTATTTACCAGTAACAATTCACCTGCAGTGAATCTTTGATGATCATCACATTTTAATGTTGATGCCCCAAAGTGTGGCTGGTTCTCCAGAGAGAAAACATATTATTAGCATATCCTTCACTCAAGGTGCCAGGAAATGTAAATATACATGAGAATTAGGTTAAATCGAAATCCCTCCTTGCTTTTTTTTTACACAAAAAAGGCAAAAATATAAATGCAGGTGTTCCCTTTTTTTCTCATGCTGGAATGTCTTAGTCTGTGAGTTACAGCTTTAGAATAAATTATTCTCATTAAAATTAATTATAGAAACTACAGGGGTTTCCTAGAGATTACTGTGTCTCTGTTCCAATTCTGTAAATGGTAAGTTACTTCATTTATTCAACATAAAACCTTGTAAAACATCCCCAATTACTTTCAAATACAACATAAAGCTAGGCATAGGACTTTATATATATATAAATATATATATACCAAACTCTTCTATAAAAATCTTTCTCAAATTATTGCATGTGTAAATAAATATTAGCAAAAGGAGAAAGGCCCTTGATACATATGAATTTTAAATACACAAATAATCTTTTATTATAAACAAATGGGCCCCAATTTTTTCAGAGGTGTAAAAGGCTTTGGTGCTAACAAATGGACACATTTATTATGTTAGAAAATTTGTGTACAATTTATCAATGAAGAACAGATAGAAACATCAAACTATAGTTGCAAAAATAAGGCAGCATCCTTGATAACATGCCCATATAATAAAAAAGAGGGAATAAATCAAGCCAAAAGATATAAAGTGTGGATGGCCAGATAGAAAATAAATGAATGATGTGAAAATAGATCTTTTGAGTGTGAAAGAGAGTGTGAAGTCAGAAACTCCAAAGTAAAAGCAGTAATTGGAGTGGAACAGATTGAAACTGATTAAAGGTCATAATCCTTTAAGAGCTGCATTACCACAAAGATCCAAAAAACTATATGATAAGCATTTCAACTCCAAAGGAAATCAGAGAAAATGTAGAGAAAATAAAATAAGAAAATACACAATTTTGTAAAAAGAACCCTAGTTCTTTTTAGTAACATTTATTTTTACAATAGGATACTATAAAATTTGTTATCATATTTAGTCTTGTCTAAGAGGCAAGAGATAATGGGTACTCTTGGGATAGAAGGGTTTTATGCAATATGTACAGGATCAGTGCACATGTAGAAGATTGGGAAAACAAGATAAACAAATAGCTCAAAGAAAAAATAGTATGGAAATGTAACAAACCTCCCATAAATAACAAAAGGTACTTTAAATTCAGTAGACAAGAAGTAATGTTCTGACCATACTGATATACACATTGCCTACATGATAAAAGTACAGCGATGATAGATAAGATAGTGATGGCATGAAGCAGTAAGAGGTGCGAAGGGTGAGTATTAAAATATCTAAACTAAAAATGTTTATAAATAAAGACAAGTTAAAAAGAAGTTTTAAAAAGAAAATATCAAGAAACAGTAAAAATAGGACATGCCCATCAGATCTAAATATAGACAGTTTAAATGTGGAAGAGGAACAAATAGTTAATAGTAGAGTCAACATGTCAGCTATTATAAAGTGAAATAAATAAAGGTGGGGACCACTTTGAGGCAGAATGATATGTGGGAAACGAAAGAAGAGAAAATGCAGAGTGACAAGGAGAAAAATTAATGACAAAAAAATTATTTTAGAGTGGGTTTTTTATTAAAAAAAAAGCTTTTTACAGCTTTTGTAGAAATAGAAACAGTAACCCCATAGGGGACAAAGGTCAATTTTAAATTAATCTAGTTTTTATTATTTATAAAATACTGTTTTACCCTTTCAATTTTTGCCAACTAATCTCCTCCAGCCTTTTTAAAAGTACTTCCTGTCTACAACCAATTACTAGTATGGCTGTCAGCTCATTTCAACTAACAAATAAAGGACCTTCACAATAGTATCAAGACTTACTTTATTAAAAGTTTTAGATTTAAAATGTTTTAAGACTACTTTTGAAATAACATATTAAAGTGTATCTGAACACTGGTCATCTGTTTTACATTTTTTCATATTCATTTGTATTCATATGTTTTCTTCTTAAGAACAATTAGCTACACACTTTCACTTACTTAATGTCTAATTTCTCTAATATTCCTACTTACTGCCTTAAGACTGGCAGGAAATCTACAGGCAGAAAGTGTATATATCTCAGGAGCAGGCCTTCACAGATACAACATGATGGTATAAAGCAAATCATGCTTTAAAGAAGAACATTTAGAGTGCACATATATTTTGAAGCTTTTATTAGATTGAAGTAATGAGGTTCAAATGTAATTTAAATGTAAAGTTTCAACATGCCTACATTTTATATTTCCATGACCTTACCATGATAATGCAGGCATTTTATTGATACCTTCATATTTTAAATTGGGATTATTACTGGGTCTTGATGCGTCTCTATGAAACACGGGCAGATTATGGCTTAATGGGCTTAAAGAATTCTGTACATAGCTTCCAAAAAACAATGCAATATCCTGCCTTAGAACTCAAGAGCCCTCCCCACTGGTGTGAGCAATGGGCTGGTTCTTGGGAGGAATAATGCAAATATCACAATGTAATTATGGGTGGGTACCAGTGTACAGTACGAGGAGTTCCAAGGCAAGCTGTATTTGCATGTACAGTGTAAACAGAAACACCCATGTGGAATGTTGGATCCATGGTAGAATTAACTAAACAATCATTTGTGCTGTAGTGCAAGTACCATGCTGCTAAGAGAGTAGAGCTGAGTGGCAAAGAGAAAAACTCATCAGTGTGCTGTTTCTCCATCACTGCCTAGTCACAATGTACAGTTGGAGAGGAGACCTCTAAGTTTTAGCAAAACTGCAGATCTATTTCCCTCTTCTGCTAACCAGACTTATGTTGCAGAACTATGTAAATCCCAACAGAAGCCCATCTTTTGCCAGGGGTATTTAATTTTTGTAATTAGCTGATTGCTTAGTTCAGATTGCTTAGTTCAAGGGAAAAATGTACAGACTTAATGGAAAGATGTAGTTATTGAATGGAAGTGAAATAAAAATTATAAAAAGGAAATGAAAAATGTAAAAGACGCATTATTGATGAAAGTACCAACTTGGGAACAGTTAAAGGACATGATAAAAATGAAATAATAAAAAACAATGCCCTGGTTGAGGATATAATAGGACATAGGACAGGATAATAGGTAGAATATGCATAAAACATCTTTATGTCTCTTTCTCTCTCTATAGTTGTGGATAACACAAGAATTTTTACAAAACTTGTTTAAAGACTAAAGCCGTATCACTAGTTTAAACACTAAAGTCTAACACATATAATTGGGGAGGTGCACACAAAGTTAGTAAGTACGTATAAACTTATCCCGGATGTAAGGTAACAACAGAGAAACAACAAGATAAAGAATGGCTAGATAGCATACATCAAAATATTATTTTAGGCAGTAGTGGCATAATGTGCTGTATAATGGAAAGAGGTCAGTATGGCATATATCTCCTGTGCTTGGAGATTAATACTTTATATTTCTGTCTGAACACACAAGTAAATACTTGTAAATTTAAGCGTAAATTTGAGTAAATAAGCATAGGAGTGCGTTAGCTATTAAATAGTAATTTTTCTTCTTAGAATAAAAAGGAATACCAACAGAACTGGTAGAAATAACGTAAGTCTCAACATTACTTTTTCAGTGTAGTACCACATTCTTTTTATATTTCACCTTCTATAACCTTATAATACTTTTTCTTCTCTCAGTGCGGAGCTTTGGGAAGTATGTGGTGATTCACAAGATGTAACCTTCCCCCTTCCTTCCACTATGCAGCACCTATAGGGGTAATCACCACGCCCATACACTGCTGAACAAGGTTTTATCACTTTTTCAACATAATAGGGACTTTTTCGTGCAAATAGGCCAAAAAGGGAGCTCTGGTAGGGTAAGTATGAGAAGCTGAGGAGAATACTTTAAAGACTTCAAATAGACACAGTGACAGGTTCCCTTTAAAGACACAAAAGGGCAAAGGATGTTTACATGGCATCCCGACATAAGAAATTACAGTACAGGACATAAGGTGATAATATCGCTCTGCTGTTCTGTTCAATCTCATACCACAATGTATAATATGAAAGATAAGCAATAGGCCTTAAGGCAGTACAATAAATCAAGCAGTACATTCAACAGCGTATACCGATGAATTTTGGCAATTATAATAAATCAGGACTTTAACGTGAATAGATGAAAAAATCTAGTGGCTGAATCAGAGAAAATTAGGATTATAGGTGAACTGGGGAAAGTTAAGGACATGACGGCGACAAGGAAAAAGAATAATAATGAAGTGACTATGTTGCGGAAGCAAAATTTATTTTGTTACCAGGGTTCATTATTAGACAAAAGAAACAATGTGTACCAGCAAACAAAAAACAAGAGAAGCTGCTGGAGAGAAATTATTATTAAAGAGAGTTAAAAGATCAAGGACTTTTTCCCAAAAAAAAAGAGAACTTTCTATATTACGGCATATAGTACAGTCAGGCTAAACTCAATGATCATGAAATGCACATTATCTGAAAAGCTGAACATAGTGTGGAAGCTGATTGAAAGTACAGGTATAAAAACAAAAGTATTTTACAAAAACCTGAAACTTGGATTTATACAACTTCTCCAGCATATTGCTACATATGTTAAGAACAATAATGTGCTATGAAAAACAATAGTAGGCAGACTACATAAATTACAGAAAAAGATTTAAAAGAGGATATTGAATAAGATTAAAAAAAGGATTAGAAATAAAGAATTATACAACATAGCATTCTTCCCTTCTTCTGCCATTTAGTTGTCGGAAGAGAAGAAAAGACCTAGTATTTCTAAGTATATATGTCACTCCATATGGCAGCCTTGGAAATCTCCAGTCCTTGAAGTGTCACATGATAAAAGAGCGTAAACTACAATTTGCTTAATTGTTCTATCATAAAACATGTAGTATGGTAAAATCTTTTATGGTCAATAAGATGCACAAATTGCATTTATTTGCAAATTGCATGGAATTTCCACTGACTTGAAAATGGGTCAATCAAACTCTACAGCTACAGACTTTGAATGGCTTATTTTCATTTTTTAGCATTTCATTGGCCATTTCTATTCACAGCTTACATACATTTCTTCTGCTGCAGCCAAACAGCAGGAAGGAATGGGGGCAAGGCTATATTCTGTGATGGGGAGGGAGAAATCATGTGAACATTTTGCTTTGCCCTATAACCCAGGTTTACTTTAAAGTTTATTGTAATATTACCTATGATTATATAATTAATATATTTTTATTGAAATTGCATGCATGTAAGAATTAGCATTGCAGATAATATGTAGAACATACTCCAACATTTTAGCTTAACCATTGAATATTTGTGGGGCCTTGAGCCTACTACCAAGGTAAATGAAATGGTGATAGAAGTCAAATAGGTTACTTAGGAGAATCTGGTAAGCATTCACTTTGTAAAGAATATTTAATCACATGAAAAGAAATGCAAAACAAAAACATGATTTTTGCTGCACATTACTGAATAGCTGAAGTCAGGAGACCTTCATCAAGCTCAGTCATTATCCATTGCAAAATTCACTTTGTTACCTTCCCTCATTACTCATCACGTTAGTGATAATCCAAATCTCCTTGCTGGAATTGCTGCAGTAATGTACTTTACTTTAAAGGTTTGTTTGATAGTTTGTTTGATTGTTAAAGGTTTGTTTGATTGTTTTGAGCACATACTCAACTACCTTAACTGAATATGTTATTAAAATCTTTTTTTGTTGCGGTACAGCAGGAGCAAGGCTTAACTCAACACATTAGTGTTACCATTAAAGAGACCCTTTCACCAATTTAGAACAGTGCAAGTTTTACCACTGCAGTACTGCCATTCCCTTTTTTTAAATGACCTCGTTTGTCTAACTTTTCCATGTGGGGACCCAGCACCCGCACTCCTCCATTCAACCTAAATAGCAAAGATAAAGTGAAAAACTATAATCTGTTGCTGAGTGTTCTGGGACTGATCACATCACACCCCAGCATTAGTCTTGGGGCTACTGGATATCTACCCAAGGGAGGCTTTTACAGATATATATAACATGCATAAAACAGGATGACTGCACTTCTAATTTTATGATAGGATGTCTGTTAGTTTTGATGATAACAAACCCCAACCACACTGTAGAAAATAATTCAATATTCTCTATGTGTGATGAGTGCTGTTAATTAGGCATAATTAAGTACCCCCACCCAATCCCTGAAAATACTTGTTTGCCAAATCAATACACATATACTTAACATCCAGATGTACTTGAATAAGTATGTTCTATTGCAGTTACATATATTTCAGCTATGCTTCTTCTGAGCCCAAGTACTCATCAATCTAGCTTCCTAATTAGACCTGTTATTTAGGGACCTACATCAATCTATGTAATTAAGTTTCTCATTCCAATTCCAAATTTGACTGTATTTTAAGTAATAGGGCTCAGACGTGTTTATTAAATGATCCTCTAACTGGCACAGAAAACTTAAATTACCTGTATAAAAGAAATTATGCTATATTAGCAGGAATGGTTAAAACAAAGATTAGAAAGTATTTTTTGTGTTATTTAGCAATGACAGATTGCACCTTGCAGAGACATTGTGTGCCATTGAAAATAATGTGACAAAACTGCAAACAAGTGTAAAAATCTTAAACCAAACCACAAAGTAGCATAAAAACTGACTTCATTTTGGGATTACCATTCATGCATCTCAGAGAAGGAAATCCAACCTGAAGAATTATTTAGGTGTATGTGGTGCACAAAGCATTGTCTGCAGTTTTCACCACTGATAACACCTTTAGAAAAACATCAATAAATAAGCAGTATTTAAAATAAAAGTGTGTCTTTTGTTGTAAGGAGCTTGCAAATTAACCCAGTTTTAAGCAAATCTTGATTGAATGTTAACATTGACCAAGAATTCTAAATTATGTCAGAAATGTTAAGTAAGCTGTAACCATTGGAAACATGCACAGTTATTAGAAATATAATTTGTTCTCTGCATGTAAAAATCTTAAACATGATGTAATAAATACACTTTCAAATATTTGATCTTCTTCAAGCTTTACCTGAATGTCCAATGATTCCCCTGTATCCACCATAGAATACCATGCTTACCATACTTACCATACCAGCTTGGGAATATAAAGTCATAAGGCTTAAATAACATCAATTAAATGTTTGTTTAACACAGCAATCTTTTTTTACAAGGGAACCTACTCAATAATACTTTACTTTACTAATTTAACAAAGATGACAAAACATAGACCAATGTGTCCCCTCTTTCATTCTGTTATATAATAAATACTGCAAAAAATAAAATCACAAAGGTTTTCAGGACAAACTGGATGGTAACAAACTGGATAGTGGCCCCTCTTTGCCATCTGCACATAGGAGAAGCCTTGAACCCTGAAAAAGGACTATTTCTTTTACCAGGTCTTCTTAAGACATTACAGATGGGTGGGTTTATTTGAACATGCGTTTCATGCAGTGTTCAGCTGAGATAATGTTTGGCCTCCTAGCTATGGGGACGTACATCCTTAAAAGCAAAGTTTTAATAGTGCAACCACTGGATTTAAATGTGGAAAACTATAAAAAGATTTAGTATAGATGTCATATATTCAATACTATACCTAAAAGGCTATACTGAGAAATGTTGCAAATAATAGCTAAGTTTTTTTATATATATATATCTTATCCTAACTGGCTGTCTGCAGCAGCTAAGTCTTTAGTGAATTTCCCAAATGTGGTAATGGGATTTACAACAAAGCAGTAGCAGATATAATACATGTATATTCCATTGTTGGCCGTTATTTTTCTAAGCTTTATAGAAGATAAAAATGGAAATTTTTAGTGCATTTTGAAAAAGTTAGGATGGCTCACAAATACTCTCTTGATTTAATAAAAAAAAATCACCTTCATTTTAGCATTATAATACAATCCACTTTTTGACTGATGTAAAAAGTAATCTTTTTGCCAAGGAAGCCTATTATTCAGTAAAAAATGCATCACTTTGTATTACAGTCATCTTTTCTATCTGTAATTAGCTTAGTGTAGGCATTATCAGTGTTCAGTGTGAATTTTGTTAAGTAATGTTAACATCTGAGTGAAGTAGCAATTGTTATTTGGTTAAATATGGACAGTCATAAAAAAAATCCCATTTATAATTTGCAAGCTCGTCCCATTTTCATTTAGCACTTTAGTATTCAGAAATTAACAGGCTTATTCTATTAGGCTAAGAGCATTTGCAATGTGCAGTAGCTCACAATAGCTAATCAGAAAGTTTTATTCAATATGTACAGACTTCATTAAAATTAAAACACTGGTCAGCATTGGGAGGTAAGGTAGTTCTTCTGTGGGATTGGACTAGCTAGACTACTTCCCCTCTCTCCTTGCAGGTCTAGCAATGTCAAAAGATGAGGAAACAGACTATTTCTATATGAAGTTATGGGTAATATTAGGAACAAAATGTAACACATTTACACAATGCACATATGCATTACATTTTATTAGACTAGATCTAACTAGTCTATATATACTAATATATTGTAATAAATGTTTTAAAGCATATTGATTATACAATTATTTAAAAATGTTAACCTGACATGAACTTGGAAATGCTGTATATCACATTCCTGAACATATACATCTGATACTTGGCTAACAGGCATTTACCCTATTGAAAACAGAGGACAATAATGAACAATACACTCACTGGGCACTTTATTAAGTACACCTTGCTGGTACCAGGTTGTACCTCCTTTTGCCTGTTATTTATGATAACATAGGTTCAAAAAGGTGCTGAAAATATTCCTGAGTGATGTTGATGCTTATTGACAGGATAGCATCAAGCAGATTTGTCGGCTTCACATTCAAGACCATAAACTCCATTTTCACAACTACCCGAGGGTGCTCTATTGAATAGAGATTTGGCAACTGTGAAGACATTTTGGATACAGTGAACCCAAATCCCAAAACCATAGTACATGCCCAAGGTGCTCTAAATTGGTCACTGTGGATGCCATATTGGCTTAACTGAACCAGTGAGCCTGATTTATTAAAGTTCTCCAAGGCTGGAGAGGATACACTTTTATCAGTGAATCTGAATGATCCAGCAAACCTGGAATTAATTTCTTAAAAGTTACTTCCTAATTGTTACCAAATGTTTTCTCTTCTGGACCAGATCCATTCCAGGTTTGCTGGATCACACAGATTTACTGGTGAAAGTGTATCCTCTCCGGCCTTAGAAAGCTTTAATAAATCAAGCCCAGTAAGGGAAAATTTGAGCTTTGTGACATGGTGTGTTATCCTGCTGGAAGTAGCCTTTAGAAAATGGGTACATTTCAGCGATAGTTCAGCAACAATACTAAGGTAGACTGTGGCAAATGAGTTATCCTCAGTTGGTACTAAGGGGTCCAAAGTGTGCCAAGAAAATATCCTCCACATTATTACATGACTACCACCAGTCTGAACCATTGATAAAAGACAGAATAGATCAATGCTTTTATATTAACACCAAGTTGTGACCCAACCATCCAAGTATTGAAGCAGAAATCGAGACAAATCAGGCAACATTGTTCCAATTCTCTACTGTCTAGTTGTGGTGAGCCCATGTAAACTGTATGATGCTTGTTTATATTTCATTATTATTATGTAGCATATGTCCATTTGTAGTTGTTGAATAAGTTTTGCTCTATGAGATTTATTAATTAATTTTACAAAAGTTATTTGTTATTATAAAAAGTTATTATAAAACATTTTATTTTATATTCCTGTGCTCATTAGGAATTTATACTTTTAGGTGTCCAAAGTACTAACACTTCAAGTTCTTTCCAGAATGATAAGACAGCCACCAACAAGCTCCACATAAAACATTAAAAAAACATATTTTTAAATATTACTGCTTAAAAACATTTTACATTTTGCAATATTTGCAATATTTACTTCAGTGGTCTTTCTATTACATTAAACTGTCCTATACTGAAGCTTTTGACTAGTTTAGCTGAAGTTTGATGCAGAATCATTATCTACATGCAATTACTTTGCTTTTTATATGTGTATTTTTTTCAAAGTTAGAAAACACTCAGTATAGGTATTTTCAGTGGAGTAAAGGCATTGCTCAACTACATGATTCATGTATTTTTGTATTTAATATTTCATTGACCTGCCTGATTTGCAAAGACGTGATCAAATGTGATATATGCAATACTTTAAAAACACAATGAGCCTGATTTATTAAAGCTCTCCAAGGCTGGAGAGGATACACTTTCCCCAGTAAAGCTGGGTGACCCAGCAAACCTGGAATGAATTGCTTAAATACAATTTGCTATTCGTAACCAAATGTTTTAAATATTGGACCAAATCCATTTCAGGTTTGCTGGATCACCCAGCTTCACTGTGGAAATGTATTGTCTCCAGCCTTGGAGAGCTTTAAAAAATCGGACCCAATATGCAGATGTGCATAGAAATTACTCAGGCATATTCGAATAAATAGATTATTATTTGAAATGCATTTTAATGCAGTAAATTGAATATGCTTTACTATGTATAAATTGAAAAGTTCCAATGAGCCCTTACACATACCAAATTATTGCTGCACTGATAAATGTAGTATTCAAAAATAAACTCTGATGTAAGGGAAGATCTGCAGCGATAAAGCAGGCAATGACAAATAAAACTAGTGAAATCTAGTCTATTTTTAAAATGTATCTAAACCCAGGAACAAAATTGTAATATGTAGCAGCTTATGATGTGATAGATGCATAAGTTTGCTTAATTTAAAAAAGTTTTAAACTTTAAACTTTTAACTTCATATGGTTTTTCTGCCAGTAACATACTTTCTCTAAGTGACAACGCTTAGAGTAGGGGTCGGCAAGCTCCGGTCTTTAGACCAGATACGGCCTAGCCGGGAGTTTGTTCCGGACTAACGCCCCCTGGCCGATCCAGTCTAATGGCGGCGGATCGGCCAGGAGGCGTTAGGAACTACCGGAGCCAGATCTGCTGGAGCTCTGGTGCTGCCCCCTTGCAGTGCTAGTAAAACATGATAACATCAATTAGGCGCAGGACTGTTCTTTTTTTTATCGAAGAGGTAAACA
Source organism: Pyxicephalus adspersus (assembly GCF_032062135.1). Classification (NCBI taxonomy): domain Eukaryota; kingdom Metazoa; phylum Chordata; class Amphibia; order Anura; family Pyxicephalidae; genus Pyxicephalus; species Pyxicephalus adspersus. The sequence goes on along the minus strand of NC_092861.1, from coordinate 77,612,220 downwards.
GGCTCCTAACAAAAGGTTTGAGATACCCATGTTTCTAGACATGAAGTTTTAAAAAAGCTTTAAGAACCAGAATTTAGCATAGGTTTTTTTTATTATACCTTACCATTTGGTACTGTATCATGTAAGGAAGAAACAAAACAAAAAATTCTGCTTTCTCAATCACACACAAGGATTTTTTTTTAATCTAGCCCATTCCAATTTGTTGGGTGATCACTATAGGGTAAATAAAATCAAATGAGCAATTACTCTAGCCTTGTACTTACAATGAAGTTAAAGAGTATCAAATAAATGCACCCTAATCACAATAATGGAGTACATTGGTACCCTTGCCTATATTTGTGGTCCCTTTTGGGAATGGTGGTCTAAATTGGGTTGGGCCACTGCTTAACCTCCCTAGCGGTAACCCCGAGTGTGATTCGGGGTAGAAAAAAGTTGCTGGAGGTGGTAACCCCGAATCACACTCGGGGTAGGTAAACCTATGGGAAGTTATAGTAAATAGAACCTTACCTGATCCGCTGGCGTCCAGTGTTGTCCATCGCCGCGATCCCTGACTACTTCCTTCTTCCTCCAGCGTCTTCTGCACACTTTGAGTCACCGGGGGAGTTCCCGATGCGGACGTTGCCGGTGGGGTGGGGCAGGAAATTCAAAATCCATTTGTATTGCATTCAATACAAAATAACTGTATTAAATGCAATACATTGGAATTATATGTGTAAAAGCATATATATATATTTATATATTTTTTGTATATATACAAAAAATATTTAAATATATATATTTTTTGTACTTTTTATATTTACATGATTTTGTGTTTCAAACTTTATTATACTCTATACTATTATAATATACTGTAAAATAAATTTTCATGAAAGAAAATGTACCGCTTTTAGACATAAAAAACGGAACTGGAAAGAAATGAATGGCTGGGGAGGTTAAGTCTACCGGTTAATAGACATTGAAGAGCAAAACACTGTAAAAAACTGTGGTCAACTCAATTCTGTGCTGTACTACTTTGTTTTCCTATCAGCATGCATCTTGTCAGCACATTCACTGATTGACTATTTGTTGCTCGCACAATCTAGCTGTACAATAAAAAACACAGCTAAATACTGATACGAGGTCAAATTCAGGTAGATACTTTGCTTTTGTCCATTTATAATAATACAATTAATTCTATATTCCTAAATTACAGCATATCATACCATAAAAAGGAATAAGGAACAGCCATGTCGCTCATTGCTCAAACAATTAGGTAGACTTTCACCACAGAACAAGCCAATGAAGCGTCTGGATTATCAACCTCTCCAGCTAGAAAACATAGGCAATTCTGAATCAATTTCACATTTGCTTTCACCAAATGCTTATGACCAAATTAAAGCAACCACAGGTAGATACGTGGAGCAACAGCAAGCCCACCCCACAAGAGGCATTGGTTTTACCACAGACAATTTCTCTCTCCTTTTTCTTTCTGATTTTCTATTTGTGTATGTCTTGCATTTTTGTGGTGCCTTTGTCACTACTGCTATTGTATTGGAGCATAAGGCTGTACCTGTAGGCCCAGATTGTCCAGATCTTACTGGATAGAACCTTCATATGTAGGTGGAACGTGCAGAACATTTGAGGAGACTAGCCTATACACAGGAGGGCAGGGCCATAGAACTGTAACAACCCAGCAGCAGGACCAGTATTTGAATCTTTATGGTTAGATGAACAGGAGGAAGACTGAGTCCTACATCATGAATTTTAGTGGGCCATTTGTATTACTGACCAACCTATCCTTTGTCTGTTGTCCTTTTTGCATTACACAAAAAAACTCTTTCCCACTGTTAAAAGTAACTTAGTAACTTTTACTCTGAATAAAATTTTCAATATGCTACTTGTTACTTTTACAAGATTTGAAGGCTGGTAATTGTAATTGTACTTGTACTGAAGAAAAATGTCATCATGTCACGCTCCGAGAGACAGGGACACTAGGGGGGGAAAAGCAGAAGGATAGTCAAGAAAGGCCAGGGTTGAGGCAGGCAGCAAACAAGAGAGGTCAGGTCACACACCAGGGGTCACTTAAGAGGAATACAGGAGACAGACAGCAGTGACACAGGGGCCACTCTGGACACAGGGAACACAGGAGACACTGGAAACAACAGGAGGTACACACAGAATGATCCATGGACAGACAGGAACTGGAACAGCACAAGGAAGTTGGCTGGGGACCAACAGACTGGACACGGAGGGGTTAACGCAGGAGCTGGACAGAGGAAACACTGAATTAGCCAACTGGTGTACAGGAACTAGCTCAACAGAACTAGGGACTCGGCACCAGTGGAGACATGTTGCACGAACACTGAGTGCAGTGTCTTGATTTGTCCAAGATATTTCTATTTCTTTCTTAATCCCTCTTTTCACTTTGTACATCTTTTTAATGATCTGAACTATCTCATCCTGGGTCACTAAAAACTTTCAAACCAATCCTCTACTTTTTACCTTTAAGATTCCAAGGTTTATGTCTTGTCAAAAAAAGTATGTAGAATGTTTTACTGCCTTAGTGGCGTCTTCACAGCTAACATGCATAACTGTGCAAAAGTGCATACTTTGTATTCAAGAACACATGGAAATAAATAGCATGCATACCTGGCTCACTTTTGTACCTTCTGCTGGTTTCCCAACTAAATTTTTAGTTCCATGACATATAACACATCATGCACCACCATGTCCAAACACACATCACAATGCATATAGCACATGCATATGGTGCTTTTACTGTAAGCCAGCAACAAAGTTTTTAAATATTTGTTGGCAATTTGTATACCAAAATATATAAAAAAATATCATTTTTAAAAATAATCATTATATAACATATATACTAATGTCACTGTATATAAGAAGGAAAATCAAATTTAACTCTCACCAATGCCATGCTCCAAATTATCCATGCATCCAACATTTCATAACATTGTCTAACTGACTAACCACCTATTTTCTTTTTAGCCTTTTATATACAAAGATTTGGCCCTCTTTGTTAAGATAGCCCTACTGATACGTGAATTTAGCAAGTTGCCCTCATATAAAGACCCTTCTATATTTGTCAAGGGAAAAATAATCTGAGGAAGCTTAGATGTGTAAATAAAACAGGAGATTACAGTAAGGGATTTGAAGTTATCTATAAAACCTAATTCACATAATAAGGACTATTAAAAAATAGAAATGGCCACAAATGAGAAATACATTGTAAAATTTGTATAATCCTCTTGATAATGAGAAGAAAGATCCTAAATAAAGTTTAATAAACAAGTGAAAATAAGGCAGAAAATCATAACATCATAAAAAGGTAGAGCAAGATATCCCTAAAAATTGCATTACCAAAATCCAGAAAACATCTGCCACTTTTCCCATGGAAAAGGCTTTAGTGGGGAATCTACCATCTAATCTTTTCAGTTACTCGTCGTTTCTACTGAAACACATAATTTGTTTAATCCACTACCTTTTCTGAATACTCTGGCAGAATTTGTAAAATGTATACCATTAATAAAGAAAACATGAGTGATCAAGCAAAACACATTTAATTTACTTTTAATTGATATACATTAAAGTTTAAGTCATCTTAGAACAGTCAAACCATTAAACAAACCATAGTGATGAGATGGTGCCCGTTCAAAAATTTGCATACCCTTATTTCTCAATGGGCCTGATTTATTAAAGACCTTCAAGGCTGAAGAAGATACACTTTCATCAGTAAAGTTGGGTGATCCAGCAAACCTGAAATGGATCTGGTCCAGAATACAAAACATTTGCATACAAATAGAAATGACCTTAAAGAAATACATTCCACTTTTGCTGGGTCACCCAGATTTCCTGATGAAAGTGTAACCTCTCTTTAATAAATCAGGCCCTACGTATTGCCCCATTTAACAACAATACTGGCATACAATCTTTTGTAATAGCTATACATGAGGTCCTTAATAGTTAGGATTAAGCTGCCCATTTGTCCTAGCAAAAATTATCTTGGCCCTGTAAATACTTGGGTTGTCCTCCATGATCTGCTTGTTTGAGGTCTCTTTAAAGTGGTTGAATATCTTAGAGGTCAGGAAACTGTGATGGCTACTCCAGCACCTTCATTGTTTTTTGCTGTAACCATAGAAGGGTAAATTTGACCTTTTGTTTTGGATAATTGTCATATTGGAGTTCCCTGTGTCACTGTAGCTTAAATATCTTCAGAACATCAGAGATCCACATCTATGCTTCACAATGTAATTGTTTTTGTTATAGGCTTTGTTCTATCCTCTCCAAAGTGTTTATGGTTCTGACAAAAGTCTAATTATGGTCTCATTTTGGGGTCTCCAAAGGACCCTGCTTTTGAGACTGGTCTAAATGATGTTTGCGTATTAGGTAAGTTTTTTGTGGTGTTGGCACAAGATTTTTTTCTTGTAACGCCACACAGAAGTACATACTTGCAGAGATGCTTGTATTTCAGATGGAGCGGCCTGTGAGTTTTTCCTGCATTTGACAAATTTTCTTGTCAGCTGTGGCTAAAACTTTGGTTGGTCTACCTGATTGTGGCTTGGTATCTAAAAAGTCAGTGCTGCTCTGAATGAATTGAAATTGACTAAACCTAAATATTGATTACAATTAAATTACAGTTCTGGACACTGTCTTTTAATTACTTTTTATTGGAACCTATGTGTGACAGTTTCTGTGTGTATATTATCAACCCCAACATTACCCCAAGGGTATGTACACTTTTGATTAGACACATTTAGATGAATTTATTTGTTATCATGATAAAAAAGACACACACAATTATATGATAATAAATTGTTTTTTTTTTATCTTAGCAAAGGTCCTAAATAATTTTTTTTTCTGTGATTAGTCATATTTTCCAAACATGGGTCAATATTTCACAAATCCTGCCAGGCTGAACTTAGTAGGATAATTGTAATTGTTCTTCAAAAGAGAGTACCACATCCTTTGAACACAGGGTGTTCTGAGAGAAACCTAAAAAAACTAATTATATAGCAAATAAAAAAAAAAAAGAGAAATTCTTTTGATGTTTAGAGACTTACAGTATAAGTTTCAAAATCATATGATAGAGACTACTCAGTACAAGCAGAGATTTTTCAAATATTCAACAAATACTGACCTATCTTACTAAAGCATGAACAACTGAGATCAGTTCTGATGTAACATCTGAATATCAAATACTGAAGAGGAAAGAATATGAAGGAGAAAACTGAACACACCCATATGGTCATTGTAAGGGATGTCAATATATGTTCACAATAAAAGAGTTTTTAAATCCAAAGGATTGATCTAAAGTGCAAATTGAAACAAGTCTAAATTAGTACAACACCTGTCATATATATATTATGATATATAGTCCAATGTATTTGTTCATCTATTCCCTTACTATATGACAACTTAGAAAATGGGTACTGAAACATGGAAATGTTTCAGTACCAGAAAACGTAAAAAGGGACCAACATGTATAGGAAAAGCATAAAAAGATATGCTGAGTGACCTAGATTTTTAGGTCTATGGCAAATCAATCTGGTTCGAAGAAAATCGGACCTAGACTTTACATACCTCACATTTGTGTTGCAACAAATTAGGCATATATATTCTATTCAAAAAATTTGTATATAAATTACTTTAATACAAATTTACAGTGTTTTTGCATATATATATATATATATATATATATACTCACATATATATATATAATTATTATTATTAATAAACAGGATCTTTAAAGCGCCAATATATTACGCAGCGCTGTACATTGAATAGGGGTTGCAAATGACAGACGAATACAGACAGTGATACAGGAGGAGAGGACCCTGCCTGGAAGAGCTTGAGTCCCAGGCTCAAATCTCATCCACCACACTATCTGCACAGATTTTTTTGGTGGTTTTCCTCTGGACACATTGATTTCTTTCAATATCCCAAAAACCTGCAGGTAGATTAATATGCTTTCCCCCAAAAATGACCTTAAAGAGTGTCTGGGGTAGAAACTTTTGTGGAACTCTCTGAAGAACAGTTAGTGACATAACTATGAACTTTGTAAAGTGCTGTGCAATAAACAATGCTATAAAATAGTATATAATATAATATTATAAGCAATGAATATAACAAATAAAATAATATAAATTTAATATAAAATTATTATAATATTAAATATAATTATAAAATGAATACAGTAAGCTTAACATTTACTATTAAGGACCTCATCTACAACTCTTTACAACATTAGTATACATAGTATTGAAATCTAAGGGACACAGGGACAATCTCATTATTTTTTATATTGCTATGGTTTGTTTAATGGTTGTACTGTTCTGAGATGTCCTAAAGATTTTTTTTGATCCAATAAAAGAAAACAGAATGTGTTTTGCTTGATCATTTATGAGGTGGGAAACCAACAGAGGGAGGAACATTGGTGGCCATCCTTTTACATGTGGAAACACTGGGTCTGTGATTGCTAGACTATCAAGGATGAACTAATCTAGTAAACAAAGCAATTGAACACTTATCCCTGATGATGCAGCTTAGATGGTAAAAGGTCGTTTAAAATTATTTTTTTTAAGGGGGGAGTTATGCATCTTAGAATCTCAAGAAAAAAAATAATAATACATAATAAAACACGTTTAGGAAAATGTAGGATGAGATAATGAGGAGTAACAAAGAAATCTAGAGTGGGAAATAGAAAATAGATAAAAAAGAAAAAAAAAAGGACTGTATCTTGAAAGTAATTATTGTAGAACGTGTTAGTCATTTAAACAGAAATCACTACAGTTTATTGATTGCTGACATAAGGGAATACTGTTGATCTTATATAAGGCTGATGGTATTGACAAATTTGAAGTGGAAAGGCTGACAAATCTTTAGATAGTAAATAATCAAAATAATAATTTAGAGCAGCATACAATAAAAAAGTTACTTTAATGTTTTGGTTTAGCAGCTGCTTTTTTGCAATGTTACAGTAGCAACTGTCTTATAATCTGGAACTATACAAAACAGTTTTGGCTCTACATACAGTATATATTACATTGTTACAATTAATGCCTGTTAGATAGCTAAACGTAACATTTAAGGTATTTTATGAGTTATGTTTTTGAGGTTAGGTTAAATGTTCAGGCTTTTCCCAGTTCATGTTAAATGTTCACTTTTACCCAGAGCTGAAAACCTAAAGTTAAAACATTTCTAGCACTTAACTGTTGATGCCAAGAATTGTACCAGTTTATTCTATTTCTGGATGCTTTTTAATCAGATTTCATGTTAATTACCCTTTTACCAGTTATGTACCCCTGTTGTTAGTTGCTGTTTTCTTTCTGTATGTGAACTTTTTTATGCACTTTACACGGTATGATACTTTTATTGTTTATTACCTATATTATGTGTTTCTTTCATACGTTGGCTTTTACGCGTTGACTGATGTAACTGAATTTTTACGATTTTTGTTAAACAAAGAATGTACCAAAAATAAAGAACTATACCAGAATGTTTTATATTTCACACTATTATTTCAGGGTGGAAATCAGTGCTCTGACTGTTACACATGAAGAATAGTTTATGAGAAGATTCTTCTGACAGCATAGCAGGCATAACGCAATAGTAGGAGTATTGCCATGCAGATCTGTTTTAAAAAAAATATTAACTGTGCAATGAAAATGTATTATCTGCATTAAATATCAAACATACCATATAGAATATAGAAAATGAATGAAAACATTTGTGAGATGGTTACCATGAAGGCAAGACAATGAAATGAGATGCGTGGAAGTATTTTATGGAATAAAATGTTGGACAAACATTAAAAATCAGATTTGCCAATATGGTTTTATCTTGCAAAACACCAGCTGAGGAAAAGGCAACATCTAAATAAGAACAATGATATTCATCTGGAAAATGCTTAAAAAAACCTTACTTAGCTTACCAATGTTTTATCATTTAAAAAAAAAGTACAAATAAAACAATTTTGTATTAGACCCGTTAAAATTATTTTGTCAGGCATATATGCTAAGTAAAATGAAATCTAGAAAGTTTACTGTAGCCAAAATTCTATGATTTTATTTTGACAAGAATTATTTGAGCTGAAGTTATACCTTAAAGGCATGTATTAAAATGATTATTGCTTTTAGAGAAAAAGTCCATCATATTTACAATTTCATTTTACTGTTTCATTACTGCCTGACAGACAATCCTACCAACCAACTCTGCAATTTTCTTACAGCAATGCAAGGCACAATGCATAATGAATTGCATCAGGCATAACTAATGCTAGTGTGATCCTTATTGTTGATATACATCTCTATGACATATGTATCAGACACTAAACATTTTTTCTTCCATTTATTCATTTTTAGAAATAATCAGAAACAAATAAAAGAAGAAAAAATATAAATAGGAACATAACCTATGTTTCTCAGTGGTGAAAAAGTTTGAATCCTCCTTGGTTGACTTTTATTGTACCAATGTGCCGGTTAGGGGCAGAGTGTCATGTACCCAAGGTAACGTCAAGTCCAGCACCATATCCCACCGTTTCCTGAGAAGGAGGTGACAGCAAGAAATGTACGGGTCTCCTCTATCATGTATTCTTTTTTAAAATGTACATAGAATATATATGTTTGACAAAATGTTTAAATGTATATGTCAGTATTAAATATCGTTTATAATGTGTGTTCATTTATATGAAAGCCTAGCAAAACCTGTTCAATTTAAATGTATTTGATAAAATTATATGTCTGTTTTAAAACAAAAAAATATACACAGTATATAAAGTAACATTTTGATGTCACTACATTAGTAGTTTGATATTTATTGTATTCCCTAGTTTTGGGTATACAATTTTTCTCAAAAAAAATGTTTTTTTTTCTAACATTTTATTTTTAAAAAAATGTTATTGCTTATTTGATCTTGCAACTATTTTAATAAATTTACCTCTGCAGTTTGTACATTGCAATAAAATAAAATAAAAGGTTAGAAATATTAAAATGATGTTAGAATGTGAGGATGTTACAAGCCATTCTTTGCATTTGTTAATGGAAATTTGTTGATTTATGAAATGTTCCTACATTCGATTAGAATAAAATGTCATGGCAATGTATGTAAGAACATTTCTCAGGTACATAAAATAATTTACTGAGTGGGATTAGGTGATGCCCAAAATTTGATGCATCAATATGAATGTTAAGCTGAATATTGCTACATGCACAGAGGCACCCATGCAAGCATCTTGTACCATTGTTAGATCTACACCCAGCAAATAGTGGGACATGGTGCCCATGAGATAAAAGAGGCTGAATCGTATACCTTGCTGCATGAGAGCTCCAACGCCAAACCAGAAACTATTTAGCAAGGTGAAATTGTTTTCCACAACATCGGAGTCAGGGTTGCAAGGGTGTGGGTTATACCATTCATACGGGCTAAACCTGTGACAGTGAAGGAAAAAAGAGTATTTTAAAGCAGCAGGAAGAAGAGATGTTCACCAACATTCACTGCAAAAAAACAGAAACGAAAAGTTATACCAAAATTAAAACAACAATACAAAAATTAAAAACTTGTGAATAACAGGCATAGACCAATCATAGATCAATATTTGCTATGAAAAGGGAAATTTATACCTGCCTATTTAATATATATAAATAAATAAATATATATATTTGTATAAAATTTAGGAATCTATGCTACATTTAAATATGTTCACTATAAAGAAGTCAAGAGAAATCTTAAAAAATGACCCACCAAATATTATGCACATGTTTCAGTTATTAAACAAGCATAAAAGAAAATGTAACAGATGACAAGAAATGTAAAATATATCCTTTAATACTTTACAGCATATTTTTACACCTGTCCAAGTTTTAAAAAATATACACATTTGATATGCATATGGGTTATCTGGTCTGTTAAGGATAACACTGAGGTTGATTTAGAGGTAGTCCCCGGGTTACATACGAGATAGGGACTGTAGGGTTGTTCTTAAGTTGAATTTTTATGTAAGTCGGAACAGGTACATTATATTAATATATACAATTAGGACACATGTTTGTCTCAACATATTATTAGGCAGCGTGGTGTAAGTTACTGGATAAAATCCTCACTGTGAGTTATTCACAAAGCAAAATAATAAAAAAATCTTTATGGAGCCTAGACATTCATTACCTTCTGGAGCAAGCTGTGCTTTGCTATGCAAAAAGGAACAACTGTAGAGTTTGCCTTGGTCATTAAGGAGCTACAAAAGGCTGCAGAAAGGGTTAACTTCCCTAAGATCACCTACAACCTCGTTTAGCTGTGTTTAGCAAAAGACTTCTTCTGCAAGTCATGCAAACTGCCCCCTCCCCCCATCAAGCCTACATTCTGCACACAGGGAGCAGAGAAGCCCCATTCGTATCTAGGAGGCATCTCTATGGGAGATGTCCTTAACCTGGGGACTACCTGTACTAAAGAGGTTTGGGCTGTTTTAAATTGAATTATCACTTTAAAAGAGAATTTTCACTTATATTAACAAATGCAGTACAAATTTATTTTGTAAAAGATACCCAATCGTAAACAAGTATAAAATCATGTGTTTGCCTTGCATGTGATTAGATCTCTTTTTCAGTGAATTCTCTCAATATTGCCTAAGCTAAGTGAAAATTCAATTGTAAGGTAATAATTCATGTTAGTAAAGTAAAAGAAGTAAAAGACGTAAACACCTTTAGCATATCAACTCCCATGTGGTCTCTAAGGATGAACCGGAGTAAAATGTTTGTAGTTACCATCAATGACACAACATGTAAAAGAAAGCCCAGTTTAAATGTTATGCTATTCACTTGCCATGTGTTTATGCTGCATAACAAGTTAGAATATTGCAGTGTTTATTTATTTGTTTGTGTGTCCTAGCATGGTGGGTGGAATGGATGCTCAGTGGCTAGAAATGCTTGCCTTTGGAGGGCTTAGGCTTGGGTATGCTTAGTTTTCCTCTGGGCTCTCGGGTTTACTCACATATCCCATAAACATGCAATTAGGTGATTTGGCTTAAGTTTATTAGCCTTGGATCATATAAGTTTCATATAACTAAGTTATGGACATAGGTTGTGAGCCCCCTTGTTGGACATTTAGTGAGAAGACTATGGGCTTGGTAAAGCTCTTTTTAATGTGTAGGTGCTATAGAAATATAATTTAATCGAAAAGCCCTTTGTTGGCAGATCACTGAGGAGTAGTGGTTAAAGCCTCTTCCTGTATGCTGGAGCATATTGTATATCTATCTCCTAAACTGTACTTCTATCAACCACGATGCTCAGGAAGTATGAATGTTGTTTTTTGGAGTGATGAACTGCATAACAAATAAACCAAACTCTAGGCTGACAACATGCATTTATTTGTATTAGTAATCTAACACTGAAACATTTAGGAGTAAATTCTGATTACTGTGTGTATTGTAAATTACTTTGTGTATTGTGTTTTTACTTAGAAGTTTACCATTGGTGTTTCTCATAGTTGAAAAAATAATCAAATGGGAAATGAAAACATATCCCCACTTCAAAAAAAGATAAGCTCTACTATATGCATGCAATAAAACAATTTAAGACAACAGAGTAAAAGACAGTGACTAATTAAAGATGTTTGAAAGTCTAATTACTTTGCTAATGACACAGTGTTTTCTCCCCAACTTCTTCAATTTCAAAAGCCACTTTGGAACTGAAATGCTATTCATTCCTCTCAATTGTGTGAATATCTTTCATTTAATCAAAACTATTTGAATAAGGTTTCTGTCACTTCAGAGAATTCAATTTTCTTTACTATATTCTTTCCAAGACATTAATATTCAGAGGATCAAACACTCCATTTTCACTATACTAATACAATATTAGAACACCTCCTGTCTTAAAAGCCTGTACTTGAAAAACAAAGAATTTTCATTTCACACTCTATAGATAAACTGTCATATTGTTCACAGGGCTGATTAGGAAAGGTTATAATTAAAAATATATGACAAAGAATATGACCCAATTTATTTGTCATTGTGATAAGGCTCATGAAAGTTTATTTTATTCTTATGCTGTTCAGATTTGACTTAATGCTAAAAGTTATGAAAACTGCAATACTCCCCAATGATTTCTCTAGAGAGTGGAATGTTGAAACAATTTACTGCAGCTGAAGTGTACAATACTGAGGAAATAAAACCAATATGCATTTAGATTCAGGAAAGTGACTGGAAAATAAAGAAAGACAGTGACTGTAGTCTATACCGCTCATTCTATAGATGCATTTTAATACATATCTAATATATTAACCATTTATGTAATGACTCTTAGGGCAGGATCACACCTACCTCTTTAATGCCCAATTTTAATAAATGTAGTAGTGTTTCCTGGCATGACAAAGCAGTAAAAACACACCACAACCTCATTGCCAATGTGAATTAGAACAGATTAAAAAAAAAAACATAATAATGAGATATAAATATAAATAAATAAAGAAGCCAAATTGATTTTGGAACTGTAGTACAGGAATCTCCAAAACTAAAATATTAAATCTTTGATATGAATTTACCGTATTTTTCGGACCATAAGACGCACTGGACCATAAGACGCACCAGTTTTTAGAGAAGGGAAATGAAGAAAAAAAAGATTCTGAAACAAATAGTGTCCTAAAATATTTTATGTGCATTAAAAACCAACAGCACATATATATATATATATATATATATATATATATATATATATATTGTGGTATATAACTGGGGGTTAACCAAGTGTTACAGCATACTCCACAACTTTAAAACAAAATAATAAACAGTTGCCCGGCTGGGCATCTGGCTACCTCACTGCATGCCTTTTCTTTCTAACACACACTATATCACCACTGTTTACTCACAGTTTTAAGTCTTGTTTGCCCACTGGCTTTCCTGAAGCTCTGTCCCCTTTCCCTGCAGCCTGGAACATACTTCCTCTCAACCTGGAACCCTCTGGCTGCCTTCTGAGCCTGGAACCCTCTGGCTGCCTTCTCAGCACAGAACCCTCTGGCTGCCTTCTCAGCACAGAACCCTCTGCCTGCCTTCTCAACCTGAAACCCTCTGGCTGCCTTCTCAGCACACTCCAGCCTGCAACACACTCCAGCTTCCGACTGATCACATTCCAGCCTGCAACACACCGGCTGATAATCTCTGAGTGCAGGTAAATATAAGCCAAATCAGGCTTGCGTTGGGCCAGGGAACCCACCCTTTCACTCCTTTGGCCTGCTCCAGGGTCCTATAGAACCTGTTCTAGAACCTGTTCTCCCCGTGTCTGCATGGGTTTCCTCCGGGTACTTCGGTTTCCTCCCACATCCCAAAAACATGCAGTAAGGTTAATTGGCTTCTCCCTAAAAATTGACCTTAGACTACAATAATGACATATGACTATGGTAGGGACATTAGATTGTGAGCTCCTTTGAGGGACAGATAGTGACACGACTATGGACTTTGTACAGCGCTGCGTAATATGATGGCACTATATAAATACTGTGTAATAATAATAATATTTTTTTTTTAATAAATTTTAGTAACAGAAGAAAGAATAACATTATTTAACATTTTTTATTCAGTATTTTAAAAATTGTCTTTTTAAAATTAAATTTCTGTTCACCCTCCTGACGTTCCTTTTTTCCACATAGGTAATAATAAGTCCCTTGTTTAAACAGGATTAAAAACTTTATCCCCGCCTTTTTTTAGAGGAACATCATGGGATGAAAAAATGTTAAGTACATATTTGATTTTTTTAATTTTATAGGTTCCCATCAAGTACTGAAACTGCTTACTGAACAATGCCATGAAGGCCTTTTGACATCAACTTGTCAAAGCATTTTGATATTTTCATTCTTTTTCCAAGAGACAGCCCAAATGTCACACCAGAGATTAGGCTTCCCGAGAAGAGTACTTTGGTAGAGTGCAGGGAAGTATGTACACCACCATGCAAACCCCTTCATCCAACTATGATCCATCTGCATTGCATAAATAGGCACAGATAAAATGTCACTAGATCTAAAATACGGTATGTACTTAAACAAAAAGGTTATTTTATATTGCATTAGTATTATATTTTATATATGAAAAGTATATTCAAAAATAGCATTCTGGTGAAGACATGACACCAGGAAAAGCAAAATATAAGCAAATTTTATCTTTAAATTTAGGCTGAAAATACCCTTTAAAGCCTTATGTCTGTGTTTTTACAAGCAGTAAGATTTTTATAGAGGCTTTGGTGAATGCTCTGCAATACAGAGAAATTCTTACAGTTTCCTATTTTGCACATTGCCGTAGGTAAAATGTGTCTTATATGGGCAAAATCTTGTTTTCAATGTTCAGTTCATTGCAGAATTTCAACGTGATCATAAACCATTTGAATGTGATTTCAAAAGCTTTATGTGCTGAAATTTAAAGTTAAATATAATAGGAAAAACATACAGTAGCATACTATCACAGTAAAGTTTAGCATTGTTATGTTTTATGTTCAGGTTCTTAAATGATTCCTGAAACTTCAGTAAAACTAGTTCCACAGACTACAAAACTGTAAAAATAAAATCTAAAACTCTTATGAGGACAAGAAAACAGTACATTTGAAAGAATAATATATTTTTCTTCAACACTCAGGAATACTTTGTGTCTAAAAAAATGAAGACTAGATAAAGAAAAAAACATCTTATTGTCTTTTCTAGAATCCTATGACGGACATGGGCTTTTTTTGTATAATGCTAAAGAACCAATCATACTTTCTTAATGTAAAGTCATAAAATGCAGAATAATATTCCTAAATTTGGATTTTAAAGTGTTCATAATAAAATATTATTATCTGTCTGCAAATCTATTGTCTGATTTGAAAAAAAATCCTCCAAATTCTGATTGTGGTCAAAGATACTTGATCTAAGTAACTTTGACTACAGTGGGATTGCAGTGTTTAATAGATTCTGCTAACAATTGTAGTTGTGTAAAAACAGTGTACAAGTGTACCTATTAAAAGTTTATTAAAGAGAAAGTAAACTGAAAAACACTGAAAACAAAAAAATACACTTACTTTTGATCCCACAGCGCAATCGATTGGTCCGGAGGTGTATTCCATGGGGGGGTCCTGCATCATTCTGGTATCCATCTCCGAGCCGGTGCACTGGGCGCAGCCATCTTCGCCTCTTCTTCCGATTTCTTCTTTCTACATCACCTGACCCAGGCGCTAGATCGGGTGACGTAAGTTGGAAACAAATTCGCCAATCTCACTGCGCATGCGTGAGATCGGCATTTTTTCCCTTTTCACGAGAAGCACCCAAGAGCCTCCCGGGATGCGTGATGTAGGTATCCCAAGAGGCTTTGCGCTCCCATTTATCTCCTAGGCGATCGAGAATTAGGGGGCAGTGCTGCACCCTTTTTTATTAAAAAAAGTGTGGTGTTGCACCTAAAAAACAAACAAACAGAACCTTTTACTTTACATAAAAGGGTTGTCTACCCTTTTATGTAAAGTGAAATTTCTGAGTTTAGGTACGCTTTAAGTGTACAGTATCGACACCGGCTGTTGGAAACTGCAAAAATAAAACAAAAGAAAAATATCAACACATTTAATATTCAATAATTTCGAGTGTATGCCATTCACTGAGTTGACATAAATATTACATATATAACATTATATATGATAAAATCAATTGTCTATCCTAAATCTTAAAAATAAAAGTATTTTATACATATTTGTTAGCACATTTCTCATACTTAGCGGTGAAGCTAATCATTCATGTATGGAATATTTACCTAATTCTGTAACCTATATATCTTTCTATTACCAATATGCCATACAGAACACTACAATCACAAAGTCATCACAAAATGAACAACATTACAATTTATGTTGACCAGTATTGTCAATAAAGCACCCTTCAGGTTTTAGGATGTTGGGAGCTGGCAATATGATTTGGCATTACATTTTGACCAAATCTGATTTTATCCAAATTGTAATTGTGGTTCAAAAATGCTGTTTTCTCTGTCTCTCTTTGTTAATTTGTGGAATAATGTGCATTGCTGTCCATCCAGTCTAAAGAAGAGACTAGTAGGGTAGTGAATATGCCCTTTTTAGGCTGAACATTAAGGTTTATGTACAGCTTTGTTCCCTACCCCCATCCTGTAACTGGACAGTGAAAGAAAAAGAACATTGGTGAGCTCCTTCAGGATGTATAATAAGTATATTGCTACATTAATTTGTTTCTGTTATGTCTGCCTGAAATGTAGATTTACCAAAAATATAATTACAACATAAATGTACAAAAACCACGTCTTGACATTGTAAATATTCATCATTTTTTAATCACTGATCTAATATATCATTTTAACACTGTCATATATTAGAAAGTAATTGGAAATCTGTTCCAATACAAGTTGTTTATTTACTCTTACTGTTAGTAAATCTACCAAGCTTCCTTGGATTTGTAGTTATTAGCGTGACATTTTTAAAACTGACCTGTTCTGTTTTACATTTCTTTTTACAATTCTAAGGTTGAGTGATCATTTGCTCATTATAATTTGCTGTAGTTTGCTGTAGCTATAAAGCTGTCTGCATGTTTACTTATTTTTACAATGAAAGATCCAGGTCTGAGTAACAGTTACATTCATTTACATGTAGTTATTTACATGTGCAATCTAAACAGAGAAAAATATTTATTTGTTGGTGAATTCATGTTATGATGCTCTGTTATGTAGGATTTTGACCTTAAAGTAAACTTGTCACACACGGGTAATTCAAACCATGATGAAATATGCATAAGCATTAATTAGTTTTATTGAAGCCTAAACTACCATTAGTAGATACTTAGCTATGGACAGCTGACAATGTGATCAGTCAATGAAGGTAATAATGCAACCCATCACATTAAGACACAATGGGCCTAATTTATTAAAGCGCTCCAAGACTGTAGAACATAGACTATCATGGGTGAACCTGGGTGGTCCAGCAAAGAAAATCATGGATTTTGTCAAATCATTTGCTATTATATGGCAAATGTTTTTAATCCTAGTCTAGCCCTTTTCCAGGATTGCTTGGTCACCCAGGTTCACCTATAATAGTCTACTCCAATCTTCAAAATATTGGATAAATAAGGCTCATTAAGGCAATGGGAATGCAAAAGCAGCTTTAAACAGGGTGATGCAGCTTAGAAGGAGGTCAAATGAAGATCAAAAACACCAGTCAATGAATGGTGATTGATGTCATAAGTGTCTTGATCCCCTATACATTAACCTGAAAATAAACTACATTTACCCATCAACTTGAGTCCAAACCTCAGGTCCCTAAAGGAAAAAAAGGGGCTTAAAAAGTAAAGAGGGGCCAAATTAGACTTGGAAATGCCAGCATATTTATATACATTCAGTTGCCTAAACTTCTGGATCTGCCTACTGCTTTGACTAGCAAGTAACTTTTACCTATGCATTTTTAAATGAACGCAGGGTTGCAGGAGATTTACCTAAATGTTATAACAATTTTTACCTTCTACTACCACTAGCGGGGAAGCTATCAGGTGTACAGGTCTGGAAATAGATTTAGGCAAGAGTACACATGATTCTCGTACTTAAAATGTATGTACTATGTACTGTATGTATGTATGTACTAAGAGTACTATGTAACTTAATAATATTTACACACAATTTGTGCATTTTGCATTACATTCATTAATTTACATGCATTACATATGTAATAAAAGTTTTGCTCCTCAAAAGTGAACCAATGATATTTTACACCACATAACGATTGTCTGTTTCTGATGCTCATCTTGTATAACCTTAGCCACATTAATTTTTTATATGTTCTGTTCTCAGTTTTGTGATAATAGTGTGAAAATTGGAGATTTAATCAAAAGGAAAGAATCTAAAGCCATATTTAAGTTATACTGTACCTGGAATGAAACAGAATCCAGTTATCATACATGTACATAATGTACTTTTTTTTTTTAAGTATGTAGCACAGTCAACAGCACAAAATCCATGCTTTTTCTAGAATATAATAAGTAATGAATCCAAATTATTATTATTATTTGTTGGGAAAGGGTGTAAAATTTGGAACAAGTTCCAAAGAACTTAAACACTTCAAAAGTATTTTTTTAAACAAAGTTTAGGGAAAGAGCAATGAAATAGGGAAAGGCTGCCTCAGCCAATTGGAAGTATGTATACAATGGATGACTAAAATGTATGCTTTAACTGAAAATTTCATGCACCTCGATAAACATCTTGCTGTTCTCATTTTGATATATGAATTATATTGATTGATTGATGATAAATTTGATATATTACATTATATATCAAATTCGTTTTTATGTCTTTATACGAAATATAACTTTAGACTGCAGGGAAACCACACAGTACAAAAGCAACCTTGTTATTTTACTTTCAGGGCTATAGCTAAGTATATACATCCTGCTGATATATAAAAGAAATGGAAAACTTTTTTTCCTACATATTTCTTGTAACGCAAAACCATTTTTGAGAACAGTGAGATTCCATTAGGAAGCAGCCTGCATTTGAATGAACAAACACAAGCATATGTCTTCCCTGTGCTGCAGTACACTTTACTAGAAAGCTATACTATAAATCCAGTAAGAACATTTAAGGATCAAGAATAGCTAACTCCTTAGTATAGAAAAAAAATTGTCTCCTTCCTCTAAGTTTCTTTTTTTAATGACTATTGGAGTGCCATTAGAAAAGGAATCTAAATTATTCCTGTGGACATTCAGGAACTTCAATTGTTTGACAAATCAAAGCTGTCAATGACTGAGCTGTTTGTAATAATCTACTGGTGACTAACAATAATGCAAAAAAGTAAATAAATAAATAAATAAAACAAGTTAAATTATAGGTATGCAAAGAAAATAGTTGCCGTCAGGGAAATTTATTATTGCAGAAGGGACAGGAGATGGCCATTCGGTAATAAATTACACTTTTCTGCCTGATCACTGCCTTTTATTCTTAAAATGCTGTGCCCAATTTACCAAAGTATATGAACCAGTGCAGGGATAAATTGTTGCTTGTATCATAGGTCCATGTAGCATATCCATTTGCAAAGAGACTTTAATCACTGAACAAATCCAGCAGAAAATACATTCATGTTTAGTGGGCAATGTGCAGTTTTCCTTTTTAACTGGGCTATTCTACCGGGGTAAATGTGTGAGTAGGCAGGTCTTTTTTGCAGAAAGGGATAGAGAATGTCCCCCTCGCAATATAACTTACTTGCCTGCTTGTTCACTATATTCATAATATAATACAAATGTTTGATGCTGTGATGTGCCGGGTTTGCTAGAAGCCCCTGGGACTGAATGAAGTCCCACACACACGCCTGTGAATAACATTTTCCCGACCCATCCAATCAAGATAGCTAAAGATAATAACCGGAAAGACGAGGAGGAAGATGAGCAAAAATGTTCCTACAAGCCAGGAAATGTTATATAAACCCAAGCACAATATGTTATGCATCATAGGAAATCAAAAGCAAATTTGATATGAAAATACTGAGCAAGACTGATGTATAATTGTCCTAGACATTGCATCATAGGAATTGGTGCCACTCTTCAGCCTATTTCTTTCTTTGGATGTACTAGAAAATAACTCACTATTTAAGATTTCTTCGGAGTAAAGAAAAAAAATCTTAATGAGAATTCAATTACACCATCTAAGACAATGATAAATAAACGTTACCCTTAAGCGATTCTAAAGTCATATGACTTTATAATGAAAGGGCAGATTTGTTTATATAATCAGTGTTTTTTTCTGTGAAAGAGGATGTTAGGTCTTTGTTCTGACACCAAATGTCAGTCACTTAGTGTTATCTAATCTAAAGTTCCAGTTCCTGCCAGCTTTTAAGAGAACAAAATGAGGTGGAAAGGTTAATAATTAACAGCATCATCAGGTTAAACAAGAACAATCAATATTCTGCCACTGTTTCCACTATATGCTTCTACTAAATCTCTTGGGAGTCTCAAAGACTGAGTGATTTTCTTTCCTTATTCTAAAAATGCTCTATTTAAAACCATTGTGCAATAGTTTAGATGTCTCCGAACTATTTATGTGCAATAAATACTCTAAATTTCCCTTCCAAGTATAATAACATACCTTCATTGGCATTCTAGTTTCACTTAATAATTCTTTATGTTTAACTCACTTCATAAAATAATAAATGTACTGTGCAAATGTTGGTGAAATGTTATTGTTAAAATCATACAATGTTAAAGTTATTTGAAGTGGAACTTCAGTTTTGTGAGGAAGAGAAAACAACATATTCTAGATGATCTAAATTGTCAGGAATTAAACAAATGTTGTTACAGGTCTGTATTTTTCTCTGTGTTACAGAAACTGCGGTTTATTTCACTGTGTTCTTTCAAACACTGATTTCTGATTAGGAAACTCAGCCTTTATCTTAACACCCCAGCAAATCACAGTGGTCTAATGAGAAAAGGTATGGTGTGTGCATTTCTTAAAAAGAAAAGACTTAGGGAGTATCACATCTTGTCAGTATTGAAAATAGTGCAGACCATGCCTAAAATTTGACTTGTTTTTCAGTCCAGAATTAAGGTAAAAACAGGGGGCAATTACAAAAGTGTATGATTTTTGTAAACTCCTTAACTCCTTTGGTAAATCAACCCCAATATGTAAAACAGAAACACAAAAAACTTTGAACCATCCACATATCCCTAGAGGCAATAGTTGTGTTACCGTTAGGAAGCAAGAAGATTAAAATATTAGAAATACTTGGAAACAAATGACACAAATACCTAATAAAGTCAGTTGTGAAACAAATTGCTTTAACAAATAAATACATACATATATATATATATATATATATATATGTACATATTTGGAGAGAGGGAGAGAGAGAAAGAGAGAGAGAGAGAGAGAGAGAGAGAAAGAAAGAAAGAAAGAGTAACTCTTAGATCAGGGGTATCAAACTCAAATACACAGAGGGCCAAAATAAAAACTTGGACAAAGTTGCAGGCCAACCTTGAAATTTATTGAAAAAATTGAGGAAATTTTTTCTTCTCATTAGATATAAACCCTTTTCATATGGAAACAAAGAAGTTTTGCTTCACATTCAATCTGGAACAAGCTTATAATAGAAAAAGAGGCTTAGAAGAAAAAATCTTATGCCTCTTTCTCTATTTGTAGCCTTTAAATTTCAATGGTAACCTTTTTGCACAGGCTAACAATAATAATAACAATATTCTTCAATGAAAATCCAACCATTCAAATCCATGCCTTGGAGTAGTAAGGAAATACAACTGAGGGGGAGTGCTGGAAATGATAAATCTTATGAGTGGCCCGCCGCTGAAACTCCCTCTGAAATAGCGCAGCTACTAATATTCCCAGCATTATTTGCATCTATAAAACAGTCCACTGCGGGGCCATGCATGGGCAGAGAGCCCGCTGGTCTATAGACGCGAGCGATTCTGGGAATTGAAGTAGCGGCGCTATTTCAATTCAGCGGCCGGCCAGCTGCAGTTCATATTTAGGATTCCTTTGGGGCCAGAGTTTGACACCCCTGTCTTAGATTGTGAGTTTTCTAACACACAATGTAGTAACTTATGCAACAATAATTTCAAATCATTGAATATTTGGTGGTCATTTTTTAAGGTTATTCATTTCATAAAAAATTAAATTAAATTCATAATGTTAGAATTCCAAATGATGTAACTGAATCCCTTTATTGTTACACAATGATCAGGTTCAGTGCACTGTAAGATAGAAACGATAGCATAGATGACATTTGAAATCCCATTAGGTCATCATCTTTCTATCTTAGCAAAAAGCTAAGAACAAAGGAGATTCAAACATAAAATGACATTTTTGGCTGGTGTAAATCAAATGGTTTGAATATAATACTTACCATGCATGAAAATTTAAATATAATCACCCTAGCTGGACTGGGTATAATTCACACTAGATTACTGGAATAAAATCTCCTAACTGATATTTATTGGAAAAAGAATAAATGTTTGTAAAGGGCAAGTATTTGGGTGTGATGTTAAAAAAAAACATTTTTTCCTAATAAAATAGAAATGTTGCTATTTAAATATAAGAAACAGGTAGTGGTGCAGTGGGCAAAAAGAAACCAAAATGTCCCCAACTTTACCAAAGCAGTATTGCCTTCATAAAACAGAAGATATCTCCATAAATCTATTTATTTTTCTCAAGCAAATCATTTTTAAGCCTGTTGGTAAACCCAAAACTTCAGAATGCAACTACAGCCTAACATTAAGGCCATTTATTTTAATATAAATACAGGTGTTGCGGCAGTAAAAAAAGAAAATTAGGTCATGTCAAGCTGTGGAAAAAGGAGACCCCACTATAGCAGTGTAACATATGCATGCCTTCTAAAAGCAGAAGGTACAAATGTTTCTCACTTCCTTTTCAAATCTCAAAAATAAAGGGCTTTAACCATATTTCCGCTATAAACCAGTTGTTATTAATACACATTTGGTGCAGGGACCAAATGAAACGATCACTATTGCCAAGCCCACTCTTCTAAAATATAAACAATTTATATGGATAAATAATTTAAACAATTTTTGGATAAACAATTTATGTCATTTGTGCAGGTATATTCTGTTAAAAAACACTCTAAATATTTTTTTTTATTTTTTCTGTTTTTGGAAGGCAAAACTATAACACAATTGGTTATCAGTAGTAATTGTAAAGTACTTTTAGCTCAACAGAAATGGGGTGGTTTGGTTCTTAAAGTTCTATCAAAAATCTAGCCTGGTTGAAAAGAATCTGCAATATGGAAACTTGTCAGGAGCTTCAGAACAATTGATGTTCCCAATATGCATGCATGATAACTTTGTTTACAGTTATACAAAAGAATCAACCTCACTGCCATGGAACTTATGTAGGCTTGGCAGGATTGCAGCCAAAAAAAAATTGAACCTTCTGTGAGAGATAACTATTTCCATGAGAGATTAAATTCAGGATATGAATATGTACTTCGATTCGTGTGTATAAACCAGCAAATAATTAATGGTGAGCCTAATTAATAACATAGGGTATAGATCAGTCATGTGTGTTATCTTAAACCTGACAAGCTTTCCAAACTAGCTTTAAGTGATTTTGTCATTATAAAAAAAATGATGATAGACATACCTCCAAAAGATACTGTAAAAACTTACCATTCTGTGACTCCGGGAGAACTGATCTCCTGGTCTCCTACATCTCTCACTATTTTTTTTCCTAATAATACCCCCCATTATTAGGGGGCACAAAATAGGTCAGCAAAATGGCCTATTGGAGGCTGTGGGGGACCAGGTAAATCGATACCCCGGAAGTGAAAAAGAAGGTTTTTGTACAATCTAATGTTTGGTGGCATGGCCAGCAGGAAAAGTTAAGTATTTACAATCTGTTTTACAGTTATGTCTATCTGACATATTTTTTAACAACATGGTCACTTTGAAGCAGTATTTTGATTGACCTCAATTTTTTATATACTGTTACTGTTTTGCAGATTGTACTATAGTTAAATCATAATTGCTCATGCATTTAGATCAATCTGGATAATTAAAGTTATGCTGTACTAAGCAGTGTTTCACTTACCCACTTCTTCATTTTAGAGGATACTTATTATGATGCATATTCTGAACCAACTTAGATGACAGTTGTTGCCCTTTCCTCATCATAAATCACAAACCGCCAGTAACAAGCAATAACTCAAGTTTTTCATCCTTGCTTCAAATAAAATCAACACACACTAAAAATGATAAAGAGATTTTAATAGCCTCAATGTACTACTATAGATTTAAATATGTTTAAGTTCCTAAACATAGTTAAAGGACATTTGCTAAAGATACGCTAGCTCAGCAAGGTTAATGTTTTTTTTTCATGAAAATGTTATTATCTTGGGTCTTAGGTCTTAAAAACTTTTAGCCAATTAGCCCTAAGCAATTAAGATGTATAATTTACAATATTGCTTTTAGTAGTTTTCTTTTCACTTTACACATTGAAGAGAACCTATAGGGTTTGTATATGTGTTTTATTTTATTAATTATTCTCAAATAAAATAAAAATGTTTGGGGTTTGGTGCTTACATAAATAAAACATTGTGTATTATTATTTTTTTATTATTATTATTATTATTATTATTATTATTATTTTGCTTCTAAAGACATGGCTAAGCTTTTTGGTCCTATTCCATTTTTTTCATCACACTGCTTTGTTAAAGAAAGCATCTTAATAACAAATCTTATGGTTAATTTTTATAATTTACACATCCAAGTGAATCCTTCCTCCCTCCCTTCTCTGTTAAGACCAGGCCATGTGGAATTTTAATGACATAGAGTCTAAAAGTAAACAGCTTCTGTTGTGATCACAGCTTTGTGGTGCCAATATTATTCGTATAAAAGTTTATTTGAAAAAAAAAAGGGATGTTATTAGAATGGTAATTATGAATTCTATAATACAGGTTAAACATATAAATTAAAATAACATTTTTGAGTTTGGGATACAGGATCTGCCAACACTAAACATAACTACTCCAAAAAAAAAGACTGCCAAGTCCCAAAGCAAAATGTATGTCTCTTTTGGGACCAGTTTACATTACTACATAGTATTGCAAAAATAATACTTTCAAATATTGCCTAACATAAGGATAGTCTAACAGTTAAGTCCTTTCTCTGTAATACAGTATAAAAGAATGATAGTTGCCAATCTGGCTTAACATTTTGACCATGATGATTACTTTGACATAATCAACGTACGTTTAATACATGTTCTATATTTGATAATTCAGGGCTAAATACAGTTTATATCTTATACTTGAAAGCCCCACTAAATTTTAAAAATGTATCTTAAATCTTGACAAGCTGAAATTTTTTTACTGTTTTTCAGAGTTATATATCACTTTAATGTGTATATTCAACACCAAAGCATAGATTCATAAGGCCTCACAAATTGATGTATGGAATGAGGTAAACCTTAGGGCACATGAGTCCTAACTATAACTGGCATATTATTCCAGTATGACAACAGCTTCTCTGACAGCAGATTATTTCAGCAATGAATATCCTAGCTAAACAGTTTGCAATTTTAAACTGCATAATAATTCACAGCTGCCTTTCAATGTACATTAAATGTCATATCTTGCAATGACAGGCATACAAACCTGTTACATTCTGAATAGTTCCTTTACATTCAGATCCTTAGGAAATATAAACATATTTATTTATTGATATAAACAGAGGGCACTGAAAAGGGAGTTCTGTTTTTACAGATACCAGAGATGGTGGCTGCTATTTTGAGAATATATAAAAAAACATTTTTGCCCATCTTGGTCTGTTACAAATACTTGTTCAGATCACATACAGTATATGAATATAAATGATTGATTACAGATCAATGTAACTGCTGTCCTTGATGGTTTACAGGTTAAGTTTTTTTTTTTTTTATCAGACACAACATTTTTAATTACTGTCCCTACTGAATAATTAAAAGTAGACTAATCCTATCCATTGATCTAATTTGCTAACAAGAGGACTATCCTTGCTGTTATGTGACTGTTCCACAGTGACTTTTTGTTTTGTATTTGGACAACATAGGATTGCAGACCACGTGTCATGAAGGTGTACTTTTCTAAGTTTTTAAAGGCAAACAAGTTTGGTGTGGTCTTTATTTCAAGGTATGTTGAAAAATCTCTGAAAAACTCACAGCTTTTTTCATTCTGAGAAATTAAAGTTGCCATTGCTGTCCTGTTTATACATTTCATGTAAATTTTATCATAATAAATCATCAACTAAAAAAAATGTTTTGTACTAAATTAAAAAAGAAAACAACTACTGCATATACTGTACAGAACGTATGAAGTATTTGAAGCAAGGAGAAAACATTGACTTATAGAATGTAAGGGCACATTGATCATAAAACCAATTAAACAATCTCAACTTTATTATAGGCTTATAAAATAATAATATTATAAAAAATATACTATGCTAATAAAACCAAAGACAACAATAAGGAAACATCAAGGAAGCATCCCTACGTGTTTGCATACCTTCTCATAATATTCTGGTGCAAAGAGCAATGAAATAAACTACATATATACCTGCAAGTCTTTATACCTACAAATACTTTTTTTTGGTTATTCTGAATAGCTACTATGATCTATTAAATATACACTAATGTACACTATCATAAAACCTTTGTTGAAAGTCAATGAGGCTCTCACCAAGTATTGTTGGAAAGTTTAATAAAGTAAAACATTTTTCTTATACATTACCATTTGTGTGTTGTGTTTTAAAACTGTTATAATCAACATTACTAAATAATCTATACAGAATAAAATAACACTAGATAAAGGATAACAAAACAATAATGGTTAAGAGATTGTTCCTATTACACTCATTACACCAACATACCAATGGATGTTTAGAATCCATTTAGAAATTCAATTAAAAATTTTAAATCTGAATATTTATTTGGGTTTACTGTTTACTATTTTCTTTTTATTTTGGTTTGAAGCATATCATGGTACCTTTTTTTAAAAAAAATATTCACTTCTAAGAATGCCAAGCATATCTAGTGTATTCAATTGAAAGTAATATGATTTTTTTTACATGGAGTATTACTGTTTCACTTTATTGCTTAGACAACTCAGTGTTTTTATTGTGGCAGTTAAAATAAACCTATGCCTATGCCCTTGTTTCCCCTTGGAATTCATTGGTCTTTTAATCTTCATTTGTTGATCTGTTCTACTCTTGTTGTTCTACTTATTGTAGCTCTGAATCAGCTCTGAAAGAAGTAATACACAAGAGGTCTTTCAAAAGCTGAGCAAGCAGAAATGCAGGCAGCTAGCACTGACGAAAAATAAATTGAACTAGAAATGAAGATTAACATACTAGGCAGATTTATAGAAAAGTTACAAATACTGTATTTGTATGTCAACTGTTTCTATCCAGGGTAAGAGATTTTCACTATAATAATAGAATAAGCCAACACTATGCTTAATTTATTGAAGGCTTGTTATCAGTGGTAAATTGTTGTATTTGATTGCCAAGTTTTCCACAAGGAGTTCTGTCAAGCAAAGTACCATTATTGCAAATCAAATAAAGCATATTCTCAGGACTTTACTGTGGCTTGGTAACTGCTAAATGAATCTTTTAAATTATAGTAAGTTAAAGACTACTACTTTAGAGCAAATTCGTGACTTGGCCCATTCAAGGCAAAATACAGGTTTACTTTAATCACATACCTCCCGTACTTTATGTTCATTTATACTTTCTGGATGACAAATATGCTTTTTCCACTACAAGGCCAAACAAGTTAGGAAAAAATAACAGAGAAACAAAGTTCTCCTAACATTAGCTGTCGTGGTGGGCAAAAATCCACATATTTTTACATGCTAGTGTAATTTTGGTCTAGAACCTTGTTTTGTATGTGTGTGTTCTCTAGCAATCAGCTAAGAAATGCTGAATCCAACCCTCCATTTCTTAGCTTTCTATCAGATAAAATGGTTTGAGACTCATGGCAGTAGGAAGCTGAGTATCACCAAGGTCAACATTTTTCCTTTGATGGGGTATTTAAATGTGTTATTATAAGGAACTTAGGCTCATTTTTTTAAGGGAGATGGAGGCTGATCTTTCTATGATTCACTTTAAGCACAAAAGTTTTTCAGTTTTTTGAGATCCAACAATAATAGTAAGAAAAAAGCAAACTCCAAATTATCTACTGACCCTAATGTAAGTTGCTACCCTTTAATCTATCTATCTCTACATTTTTTAGGAGATCCATAGGATGGCAATGAAGTTTCATGACTTTGTTTCCAGAACATAGTGGACAGAAGTTAGAATATTTACTCACTCTCCTTCCATTGTTGGAGTGTTTGGACTATGATTATCTTCTTTATTTAACACATAAGCAGAAGCCTTTCTATATAGAAAATATAAAAAGCTTCTACATTATTAGAATACATATACATCAGAATATAATACGTATATGTGTAACATCCTATTTCTGCTACTATGCCCCTGTAGACAAAGTAATTGCTTAACACAAGCAATAACCAAAATAGTCACATTGCTTACTAATATCAGGCCATATATTTATGTACCTTCAAAAAGTCTTTAGGTTTACGGATTTAATTACAGGCACAATAAAATCTTTTAAATAAAATGAGCATTAGGGTTGAATTTAAATAGATGTTACTATGTATGTTTTAAATCTCTAAAAATAACTTTAGAATGCTTAGGATAATCTTATACTCTTTTAGGGCAAAGAAATGAAAAGCTGTTGTATATAGTAGGAAATATTTTCTAAAGGCTAAAACCATCCGGAAGAAATTGGGAATTCTATTAAATAAACATGGGAGCTAAATCAAAGTTAATGTATTATTTATTAACATAGCATAGTAACCTGAACTGAAAGATGGTTGGTGATGTATCTCTTTTATGACTTAAAAAAGTGCCTCTTAAACTGCCTGAAAAACAGTTCAGATAGTAATGCTGTAATGGGAATGGAAATATTTTAGCGATATGTGAAATTGTTCCTTGGCTGTGAGCCACCACATGAAATGTTAAGCGGTTTTAAAAAGTCAGTGAAATGTGCCTCAGTAGTGCTATGCAAAAACAGTATTCATATTTTGATAAGCAACATTATGAAGGAAGACTAACTTTTTACAGCACAGATTCTTAGCAGATTTTTAAATAACTGCTCTGTAGTGTCATCCTTAAATCCAGCATAGCTTGCTATATCATAAATTCCCTTGGCACAGGCAACTTCTTGCCAGAAACAAAATCACAGAGCTGGAGATGCTTTTCTAAAGGAAGTTAATCCCTACAGGGGGGGGGGGGGGGGTAGTGTGATGAAGCCGCATCTTTCTATTTTGATCGGCAAGGAAATAACACCTTAGTGGTGTGTGATACACAAGTCCTAGAAAGTCTTCAATATACCCAATACGAACCACCTAAAAAGTTATGGTATATAATTCCAAATAGTAACACAGATAGTAAAACCCAGAAAAAGGATACCCTTAGACTTTCAGATTTCATCCAAAATATAAAAAAGATGGGGTAACTAATCAAGTCACTCTATTTTTTTTCCTTAGCAATGGCCTTGGAAGCTTATTCTAAGGCTTGCTAAATGGTTTTGTTTTTGAATTAGTTTGGCAAGCTTCAAACAATGTTTGTTGAACCCATAATGTGTGCAGCTTAGATGTGTTCATTGTGATGGACTTCCTAGTCTATGTTGGTATTCTTTTCATTCTCAAGAAGGAGTGGTTTGGGTCACTAACCTATCAGTCATATTACTAAAATACCTAAAATAAACAGATTATGTGGATTACTGGACTTTCATGGTAACTTTCTTGGACAATATAGGCTGCAGAACCTCATACATACATGTTTAATAATGGCTTGTAAATGTACGTCCGAAGTACATTGAACATATTTGAATCAAGTTTGAGCAGCTTTTTTGAGACCCTCAAATATTTCATCTACCATCTGGAAAGCCTGAAAACTGATCAATGGGAATGTTTTCTGCAGTGCTAAAAACCTTGGGAAAACATATTGCAATCTTCACCACTGCTTGCTTCCACAAATAAATCATAGGTTAGCAAATTTACTTAATCATTGTTAAAACTATAAATATACAAGAATTATTCAAGTGTGCAGAAATCCAGCTTTTTAATATTATAGAAAAGATGGATCTATTTATGCAAAACAAGAATTTTGGACGGTAAAATTCAGAAATTGTCAGATCAAATGCTAACTATCATGCTATTAGCTAACATTTGTTTAGTTGTAGTAAAATGGTTGATTATGTGCAGTATTAGGCAATAAACTATCAATGACAATTTTTGGTGAGAGCCTTAAATGACTTGCATATCAAAACATCATAATATTGAAACAAAGCAGAACATAGAGATCATGTGACTTTGACAGTTATTTATATAGATATAAATGTGTATAACTGTCAAACAATCACAGTGGTGGGTATGTTACCTGGCTATGACAAAGAGCACACAACTGACACCCAAGTAAGCCAGCAGAATATACATCCAGATATCAGGGGAAAGAGGATTCAGGAAGGAGAAGACGCCTGGGTTTGTACCATTAGGCTTTCGGTACAAAATACTTATTCCAAGAGTCATAAACGGTTTGGTGAAGTCGATGACCTGTTCCCGCACATAGGTAATAGCCAGTGGTGCAACTGCAAGGTCAGCTTTCTGTTGATGGAAACAAAATACAAGAAAGAAACTGAGTGACTCACACTAGACGGCAAAACAAACTACATTCAACTCAGAGATGTATAGAAACAGTTTACGCTTTAGTGGACAAACTCACATGTGTTATACCTCATAAATCAAAGCATAACTATATATCTGTGAGCTGACAAATCTTACCCTACATAGGCAATGTAATAAAAAAAGAGGTAGAGAGGTTAATTTATTCTTTCAAATAAATGTATGACCTTATAACAAAAAAGATGAATAATCACCATCCTCTAGGAGCCCTTTACAAAAAAAGCTGGCCTTCCCAGTTAAATGCATTTGCATGGTATGCAACTGACTACAGTAGGAGCCTAGGGTAAACAATTGTATAGTCTATGTTTAATTACATGCTTTATATATAAAAAAAGGAACTTTATGCACAAATATGTTTTTTTCTGGCAACTTGTCAAAATTTAACTGTCAAATTCTTGAATACAGTAAACTGAAATCAAGTTGAATATTCACCATTACTCTATTTCACACTACCTATTATGGTCTTATTATGATAAATAATTAATAAACCATAAAATTTAAAATGATATATTTGCCTTTCTTTAAAAAATATAATCCTACACCACTCCTTTACAGTTAGCAGTTCAACTCATTTGTTGCTAACCCACATTTATTAGCAATTTGCAACCAGATTAAAATCCCATATGCAATGATGGTATACTCCTTGTTACACACGGAGAGACAGGACCACTAGAGGGCGCTATGGCTTGCACAGAGGTGGTGTGAGCCCTGGGAAGGGCGGTACCAAATCACAAAGCAGAAGGATAGTCAAGGAAGACCGAGGTCAAGGCAGGCAGCAAGTAAGAGAGGTCAGGTCAAATGCCCAGGGTCAATTGCCAGGGATCCAGGAGACAGACACAGGGTACAGGCGCCACTGCAGGCACAGGGAACACAGAAGACAGGGATATCCACAGACAGACAGGAACACTGGAAAAGCACAGGGTAGTTGGCTGGGAACCAACAGACTGGACAATGAGGGGTTAAAACAGAAGCTGGACAGAGGAAACACTGAATTAGGCACCAGGTGAAAAGGAACTAGGTCAACAGAACTAGGGGCTCGGCACAATGGAGACACGTTGCACGAACACAGAGTGCAGTGTGTAAGCTAGCTAAATAGCCAGAGCTGGTCAAGAGGTTATTTTCTTAATGGCCGGCACACTGGAAGGATTTGATAAAGCCTGGAAACAGACGCACGCCCAGAATAAGAACTGCCCGCATGCGCAGGAGAGACGCATCTGCGCTTTAGTGAGGAAGAGGTAAGACTGACACTCCTGGTATGTTTATGTCACATATAAGGTTGCAGACTGCTCCTTGCCCGATCTTGGGCATGTGCAGAAGGTGCTTTCTTCTACTTTAAAAAAAAAAAAAAATCTGATCTAATGCACGCCGGCTGATCCTGCACCTGTGCAATGCAAGATCAGGTGATGTAGAAAGAAGAACCCGGAAAAAGATGGTGGCCTGGGGTCCAGCCTGCGCTAGGTTGGAGAAAGAAGAGGGGACAGTGTTGAAGCGACTATGATTGCGGAGGGATCAACTGCTTTCCACCTGTAAAGGTGTTATTTTTTGTGATACTTTAACAATCTACTTCTGGAACACAGTACAAAGTAATGTATGTCTTAGGTATATATTCTACTTTTAGATACATAACTATCAATTGTAGGTTAAAATAACATTTTATGGAGGGCTTTAGGTTTGACTCGACAAAGGTCAATAAACAACAGGTCCTTAAGGTGATTTGAACTGAAAAAGTAATTGAGCTCTAAGAGTTGCATTATAGTCAATATGGTTAAGAAAGTGGGACATAAGAAACTCAGTGTATTTGGGAGACAAGTTTACTTTTCCAAAAAAACGAGTTCACTAGTTTTCTTTTTTCACCTTGAAAAGTTCCATGCAGCTGCTTTTATTTCAGGCTCATGTCCTTTTATGATTGTGCATGTCAATATCCCATGACTTCAAGCTGTATATGCTAGCAAACTTTGTATCAGCACAATAACTTCATCAAGCAACATTAATTCTAGAAGGACAACACTGTTCCTACTTGGGAATACAGTCAGGAAGGTTTGTCACCCTAGGATGAGAATTCAAATAATCCCCAAGATGTATTGACTGAAAACTACTAAATGTTTTTCAAACACTGTAGTTTAGGCTTGTAAAACATATCTGTATTAAGGCTTTAATCTTCTGTACGCTAAGAGTTCTAAGACTGGGAAAGGCAGGGGAAGGACTTGGTAAATACTAAGGTTATTTAGTAAGGTAAGGTTTACTGCTTATCTTTGGTGTTGGTTGAATAGCTCAGTGTTCGATTCGGCGGCTATTCGATCGAACAGCCCGATATTTTTTGGGTGATCAAACGCTGAATTGGAACACTATTAAAGTCTATAGGGGGGGATTTTTTTTTTCGGGACTGTGTAGAACCACAAGTTTTAGCGTCACTAGCATAACTGTAGTATGTGTTCTTGGATAGAGAATCATACGGAACAGCGAAACGTGACCGCAAGTTCCCACGCTCCCCGGGGACCGTAGGAACTGAACTCAGATGAACTTTCAATGAAGAAACTCCATTGAGAGTTCATCTGCAGTCACAGCTGACTGAAGCACTCGCATGCCTCAAATCAACTGTTACTGCGGTTCCCACGGTCACTGGGCTGTACTTATCAGCCCAGTGACCGTGGGAACAGAAATGCACTTGAACTCTCAATAGAGAAACTACATTGAGAGTTCATCTGCAGTCACAGCATATTGAAAGCACTCGCATGCCTCAAATCAGCTGTGACCGTGGTTCCCACGGTCACCGGGGTGTACTTATCAGCCCGGTGACCGTGGGAACTGAACTTAGATGAACTCTCACAAGGAGAAACTCCATTAAGAGTTCATCTGCAGTCACAGCTGACTGAAAGTACTCCCATGTCTCAAATCAGCTGTGACCGCAAGTTCCCACGGTCACCGGGCTGTACTTATCAAGGGTAAGTACAGCACAGTGACTGTGGGAACTGAACTCAGATGAGAGTGATTGGCTGAGGGAAGGTGAACCCAGATGACAGCTCAAGCATCATCAGGATTTTCCTTTCCTCAGTCAATCACAGAGCACTAGAGGTGAATGAATGGGGAGACTTGTCCTCATTTAAACTCTAGTGTCCGGGGATCCCACACTGACAGGAGGATTCTCTCGGCTGTGCAGCCATGGAAATCATTCTGTCATTATGGGATAACCTGTAAAAAAATAAAAATTAGTTACACAAGTAACACATTCAATAAATTTCTTTAACATTAAAACCTCTTTTTTTTACACACATATTTTTACACACGAATTCCCGAAGTCCAATCCCGTGTTTTTCGGGTCTGGTCTATCCGAATTCGAACAGCCATATTCGGGTTGAATATAAGGACAACCCGAATTCAAACACCAACACTACTTATCTTCTTATTTATAATCATAAATTCATCTTAAATACTTTAGTTGCTGTCATGCAGAAAATCTCCATCACTTCAATAAGGTAACTATTCTACCACTTTTTTTCTTTCAAGCAAACTGACAGAATAGGACTGACAGCACTGTGTTTGAAGTGAATCTGGCTTTGTGGGCAGCTTTGGTGAATCATTCTTTGTTGTGTACATTTTGAAAACACTATTCATTTTCTTTAAATTGAAACTTGAATGAAAATAATAGTATAAATTTAAATATTATTCATTTCTTGAAGAGCTATACTACCGTACATGTTAGCAAACAATAGATTGCCATGACTTCTAATGTGCTAGGACAATATAATTAACAGATTTCAAAAAAATCTGTGCTGTTTTGCATTACATTATGTTTTGAAACTACAAAACAGAGATAATTATCTTCATTTAATGGTACAGTAAATAACTTTTTCCCGGTATACTGAATCAAAACTAAGATCCAGTTTATTTCAGATTATTGTAAGTCTTTTCAAAACCTGCCAGGACTGATAACTGTTAGTGACAAGAACATCTGATTGTACTATTCTAAATATATAAAGTATTTACCCTATTTTTTTCTTTTTGTATAAAGAAGAAAGCCATTGGGTCTTAAAATATAAATCAACTGCGACAGGAAAAATCACTAAAGTGAGTATTCAGAAAATAAGAATGTAAGAAGCTTGAAAGAATTTTATACTCTGCTTCGAGCATAAACCCTTGCAGTGATACACAAGAGTAATCTTCAACTAGTATGTCCTAAGGATTAAAGTGAACTTTTCCTTTTCTATCTGGCTCAAAGGCAGAAAACTGAGATTAGTTTATGTTTCATCTAGTCACCCAGCTGTACCTTTTATAAGTAAAATCAAGCAATGACTGATATCCTCTATCTTATGGATATGACATCCCAAGGCATTAGAAAGTAAAGTAAAAAACAACTGCATAAATACATAATATTTTAAACAACTTCATAAAACTAGTAACAGCAAATGCTTCTGTAAAAGATGACATTTTGTCTTAGTAATGATTTCCTAGAGATCTGATTTATGTCAGTACTCAAAGACAGGTCAGTGTGCTGTAATACCAATCTACCGTATGAAGATGATATACATACATAAATTGTCTTCAGGCTTGGTTGGTTTGTCAGCCAAGCTTTTCAGTTTGTACAGAAGATGAAGATTGTAACAAAAAATAGGATGGAAACAGAAATCAAAGAAAATAGATAGAATAGTACATTTTGATTACATCTTGTTTTCTAACTAAGCATGCCAAGATCTGGTGTGTGTGATTCTGATGAACATATTTTCTATATAATGCATCAATTTCCTAAAATGATCTGTTCCTTCTTTATATAAATCTGGATGTTGAATGATTTTACAGGATGTGTTTATTTTAATGTCCATTGCTGTAATTAGTATGAAACTACCCTAAAAAATGCTCATTATATTCTCAGTACAACGTCTAAGCCAGCCAGGATTGAGCCCTTCATCAGGTCTTTAGCCATAATTAGTCGTACATATCTCTGAAATATAGCATTAAAACGTGATCTTTGTATTTTGATATGCTGCTCAAAATTTCTATTGTTTTCATTAACCATTTCAGACCCATAATTTTAAATAAAACTTGCACTTTGTAAAACAAACATTTTAAGTCTAAACGTTGTTGCACATGAAAAAAGGTCATTGTAAATGTGCATTATTGCACAACTATTTGTTACATGTGACATCTAAGGTCTATTTGACCCCTGCTAATAACCCTGTCCTTTACTCTAGCAGATCAAGGAAAACCACTGCTCAGTCTACATTTCCATCCACAATTTCACAGCTCTGATGTATAGAAAACTGAGTGCTTCTGGTTTCACGTAAGAAAACAGTTTGGTGAATATAATTTTATTGATACTCCTTCACCAGCCATCATGACAAACTTTTGCCACTTTTGGTCTTCCAGCAGCAGGTGAGTCATGGGAACATGTTTTTTTTCGGGGGGGGGGGGGGGGATGTTTTCAGTCTCACATGCTGACTTTACAGTCAATTAAATATTTTCCATTTTAAAGCGTACCTAAACACAAAAATTTCACTTTACTCAAAAGGGTAGACAAAAAAAGAGTGCAGCACCGCCCCCTGATTCTGAATGAATAGGAGCGCAAAGCCTCCCACGATACCTATGTCAGGAATCCCGGGTAGCTCTTGGGTGCTCCTCCTGTGCATGCCCGTGCATCTTGGGCATGCGCAGAAGGAGCCTTTTCGTAGGAAAAAAAAATTTGCCAATCTCACGCATTCGCAGTGAGATCGTCAAGTTTTTTTTTTCTACGTCACCCGATCTTGTGCCTGGGTCGGGTGATGTAGGAAGAAGAACAGGAAGTAGAAGCAAAGATGGCGAAGATGACGGCACCAGCGGGCCGGCTCAGGGACGGATGGCAGGCCGACACAGGACCCAACATAAGAGACCTCCGGGTGGTTCAGACTGCTCTGCTGGATTGAAGGTAAGTGGATTTTTTTGGGATTATGCAGTTTTGGATTTAGTTCCTCTTTAAGGACATGTGAACCACAAATTCAGTTTGTTGCTGGCTGGCTGCTAGCTGAAACTAATAGTAGGTCAGGTAAGGCAGCATCCTGGCAACCATTAATTTTAATAGACATGACTGCCAATTTGGCTTGGACACCAATGGGGGGCTGCATTTGCCTGCTCAAAGCTTGTCATTTATTCATAGTAGTACTGGTAAAATCTGCCTCTGTCATTGACCTCTATGAGATTTGAGTTATGAGCTATGAATATACCTGAATAAAAGGGTAGCTTTGGGCGAACTAAACAGAGGCAACATTAAACAATCAAGTGGTTGATATAGGAAAATGAGAAAGAAGCCACAGAAGAAACTCACAAAAATCAAGTTGAGCTGTTTTTTTGCCAAAACCATACTGATATTTTTTTCAGCATTCTAGTGAAGGTATGAATATAATGAAGATTTTATCAATAATGCTATTAATCATTTAAGTTCTGTTCTCTGTGTGCACATAATACAGAGGTATTAAATAAAGCTGGTGGTAATATGCTGTTTTCATTATTTTGATTTTCGTTTTAAATTTATACACTTGAGGCACACATGTTACTTAACACAACTGACCTGGACAAATGTAATTATATTTTAAATCCTTGTG
The DNA here is from genome assembly GCF_032062135.1 of Pyxicephalus adspersus. NCBI lineage: Eukaryota > Metazoa > Chordata > Amphibia > Anura > Pyxicephalidae > Pyxicephalus > Pyxicephalus adspersus. The sequence continues at coordinate 77,575,409 of NC_092861.1, read as the reverse complement.
GAACAAGAGACACGTAGAATTACATTTAGCACACAGGATTAGATTGGTAGTTCTGTATACTTTTCTTAAATCTAAAAAAATAGAATATAGTGCAGTTTGCATTATCTAAAATAAATCAGCATAAAGGCCATGATGTAACAGGGGGCTGTGAGGGAATGAGTGAAAAATTGGGTATAATGGTTGTAAAATATCACTGTTGGCTTCCATATTAGTTAGATGGATTTTTTCAGAAATTTCAGATAATGTATCTTTATACTATAAGGCAAAAGTCTATACAGAAGTAAAGGGATAGAAAGGACAAGGAGAATATGTTTGCAATAAAGAATTTTATAATGTTAAGCTTAACACTACATGTATCTATGTATTTAAATTATTATTGGTGGTTCAAATAAATGCCTTTTTTGTTTTAAATAAAATAGGGAAGGGTTAGAACTGTTTTAGAGCAGGGCTAGAGCAATTTTTCTACTCCATTGGAACTACACTCTCTTTACACTTCCTGTTCTGCTCACAACATACATATTCAATAATTTATTAATATAAAATATAAAAAAATGATTTGTATTTGTTTATATAAATGTATTTCTGTCTGTGTTGCTGTGTTGCACAAAAGATCACTGCATGCAATGTCTTAAAATAAGTACTTTTTAAAATAGCAAGGGTATAATTAGAGTTTATGTAGAACATCACTAATTCTGCACTAAAAATCAGTATGCCTGAAGAAAAACATTAATTCTTCATTTTTTTTCTTTTTAAAGCAAACATATTAAATGCAAAACTATAATTAAAAGTACACTTCAACATACATTTTAATTTCTTATTGCCTCTTAGGAATATATGCCTATTTTCAGTTTATTTCAGCTAGATTAGACAAATTAGGAAAACATGATTTGATCATTAATTTAGGGGGGGGGGGGAAAGCTTGTATATTAAGTTGTATGTGAACACACCTTTTGCTTTTTTTAAACTATTTTAGTACCATTTCCTTTGGTAGATCTTAAGCAGGTGGCAATTTGTTAGCTCTAATTGTGTACAGCTGTCCAAAACTACCTAATAGGAGATTATTTGCACATGAGAAAAGCTATGCTGTAGAAAAGTCCATCTCCACCCTATGGCTCAAATACATACATTTAGAGGTTCATCAATATATCTGCAAACCTGGCCAAACATACCAAAGCATTCTTCTGAGAATGGTGCACCCATGCATACAATTAAGGTTACATTTATAAAATAATAATATAGAAAATTAATTTAACAAAATGGCTTGTTTATTTCTTCCGTGCAAATTGGGATTAAAAACATACTAAGTAACTAGGGATGGAAAATGTGCTAAAATTTATTAGGAAGGTACTAAGTAGGTATGGACCAATGTCCTAAGAAGTACAAAGTGTTAGCATTGTCTAAATAAATATGTACTGTAAAGTGCTTTGTACTATCATGTGAAAAGGGAATGTGAAGAAGCCACAAAAAAAGGGTATTTGATATGTTAAGTGCCAATGTGGGATGAATATGAATTGTTCCTAATTTCAACATAAGCTTTCATGTGGTTAACAAGGTACCCACTGGACAGAATCCTATTAGCCGAGGATTGTGACAACATTCACCCATCACCAATAAACCTGCATTTCTAATTAACAAATTACTGTTAATTAAAACATGTTTAGGGGTTAGGAATGGCTGTGAAACCAGCAATTAGTGTGGCTCTCAGTGGCTTGCACCTTGCCAGCTGTTTGGCCTACCACACTACTGTATTGGTTCTTCCTGAACCAGTGTTTAAACATTTACAGCTGGCAATACTGCATCCCTCACTGCTGCCTTCATTCATTCCCTATATTTAGCATGTAGAGTCTCACCCATGGGCGTAGATAAGGGGTGTAAGGAATCAGTGTGCTTATGTTATATGTTTGCAAAATTAGAAATACAAATCAATATGGCTCTTTCTAGCCTATGACACAAAAATATATCTTTAATTGGAAATGTTCAAGACCATGGACAGTTCATTCATTATCAACATATTTATACTGCATCACCCATAACACTGCAGCACACTTTAGTAAATTTGAAATCTTTTAGTGCCCTCACTCAAATACAAAAGTTTAAAAAAATTACACCAAATTCACAATTCATTTTGGTGTAAGATAATAATAAATTTCAGAATAAATCTTTAGCGAGCACATTGTATCTCTTAGTAATATAATAATATGCCTCAGTAATGTACATTGCACTGGTTTTCACCTATTAGATAATGCTATAAATTTGCCCTGTTCTTTCTTTAAACAAAACCTTTTTCATATTTCTTCTTTATCTTCTTTTCTGGGCTTGGGATTGTTATCTTTTATGAGTTCTAAAGTCAGTAAATGATATCTGTTCTCATTATGTGAAGCCTTTCCATATTTGTAAACTGACATCATGATGTCCGTATATTTTCTGCTGCATGAACAAAATAATTTCCTCCATTTCTCACAATGATATTTTGTAGGGTGCAAATCAATTTATATTTTCTAATTTGTATAGTACAATTTATCTAAATCCAAATTTAAAGGAACATTAAAACTAGATCATACCTGGTCATGAAGGTAGTATAGTAGTTTTAATGCTTTATGATAATTTATATATATAAAAAAATCCAGATGAAAGGGTCAACCCTTATAAGATATATCTTTTTATTATTGTAATTTCAGAAAATTATTAGAGAGAGGCTGTAATGTAATGTTTTCAGAACAATATTTGTAAGTTCTGTGTACAGGTAGTCCTCTGGGTTAAGAAGGAGATGCGTTATGACGACCCCATCATAATTCAGAAACTGAGGTTTCATCATCACTGATAAGTATTTTAAGTAAAGGGTTGATAGTGAGCATCAAAATATGTGGGGTACCTAACCTAAATGTAAACCATATAGTATTTTTCTGTGGTAAAATGAAAAAGCCTCTGGAATAGAATATCTTAATGGGGGGACATACAGATGTATAATTGTCCTTTTACCCAATTCATAAAATAAAATAGTAATTTCATTTCTCTGATAATTCTAATTATACTTTAAATGCATATAATGCTTTGTAAATGGTGGCTTTATGAATGGGTTTTCTGAACTGGGGGAATTATAATGATCTCTAGATTCCTAATACTTATAATAATAACTAAATATAACTAATAACTAATTGTATGTTTCCATACAAAGCAAGTAATGGAAAGACATCCATACAGATTGAAACTGTACACAGAAGTTACTAGTATTGAGAATATTATTAGTGCACATAAAAATGTTGATCATGCCATGCCTTCCAAACCTATCTAGTTTTCTGTGGGCTACAGACACCCATTATTATTATTATTATTATTATTTTTAATAAACAGGATTTATATAGCGCCAACATATTACGCATCGCTGTACCCATGATATGTAAATGAGGAGAGGGAAGGTTTTCAGTAGTCAAGTGACAGCATTGCCCCTCAATTGATAGAGTACAATAAAATAATGTTCCCTAGGACAGAAACTTTGGTACTAGAGGTATTGCCAAGTAAAAATAAAAGAAACAAAAATAAGTGCAGCCACCATATCTAAAGATTGGTAAACGAATAATGTTCTTTATTAGTTTGGGGTTTATTTACACTTATATTCGTTAAGAGATATACTATTTTTAAAACCTTAATGTGCTTCTTCTATTAATTCTTACTTAGTATTACATACCGAATAAATCATTATTATTGGAAGAAAATATTTTTAAAATAACAGCCATATTGGGCTTTATTTGTAGCTCAAATTGGCAGTATTGACAATGTATGCAGTGGAGTTTGTGGATTATCTTTTGCCTGTACTATAGCAACCTTGGCTGACTTGCCAATCATTCTAAATTCACCTTAAAAAAAGGAAAGGAATTATCTAGCACTAGCTCAGCATCTTTAATCTCTACTTGTTCTCTAAGTAACATGGCTTTTTTTGTTGGTAATGCTGTGTATGCTGTATATATAATTAAATATATAATAATAGTAATAGTATTAGTATATAGTACTGATTAACAAAAAACACAGAGCAAAAAGCAAATTATGATAAATGTTAACTTACGTGATCCATGAGTTCACGAACCATTCCATTCCATTGTTGAGTGGCATCATCCTTAACTCCATATTTGCCATCCTCCACTAACCGAATTTCATATTTAAATCCAAGTATTTCAGATAACTTTTGAAGTAAATCAATGCAATAGCCTTCAAATCTCTCTTTTCCATATAGTGGTTTATCAGATTTCTTAAACATTACATAAGGTTCCTCCTGTTGAACGAAATGTGTTTTTTATACATTTAGAAATTTTACTCCTTTTCTTCAATAACAAATTCTGACACCAAAAGTGTCCTTACAAAGGTTGTAAAGAAAAAAGTACCTGTAAATGTAAACCCAATGTGTTGCATTGGCTCATTATTCCTTCTCTGAAATACCAGTGAATAGAAATAACTGGAATAATCAAATGTGATTTTACTTATTTGTATCTGACAATTTGATAAATCTCTTGAAATTGTTCTCTTTTGTTAATGCAACAGTTATGGTTTTACACCTGCAGCTGCACTTTCTTTCAGTGTTTTCTATTTGTTTGATAGCGTGTTTAAATAAAAGAATATTTTCCTGTGCCAAAAATGTGTTTCAGATAAAATGTACCCTCTAATGTATTTTTTTTGGAACTACAAATATGAAAAAATGGTTCCTTTTTCAGGAACTTTAAACACATTGCATTTAAAATTTAAATATGCACTATGGATATAGTTTTTTTTCTGAGTTGGTTTAATTTCTTTGCCATGCAACATATTAAAACCAGGTTGGATCACAAAAAATACAAAAAGAGAATGCTACCCATACATATGTAATGATCCTTCTAATTTAACAACGAAAAGCATTCACAGCAAGAGAGGAAGCAATGACAAATACAAGACTTAGCCATTATCTTCGTTTCAGAAAGACAATTTCATGCTGCTGTGTTATCAAAGGCATTTATAAAGCATACTAATAACGCATTTGTTTTAAGTGCTGGTAATTTTTAGCAAAATGCCTTAGGCAACATTACAAGTTATTAAAAATCTTGTATTACTCTAAGACTTAAAAAGATAAAGTATTTTCTCTACCAAAGAACCTCTCAACACTTACCCTTACCCTGTCTGAACATTTTACCATCCTCTAAAATAATACCAAGCTTCTTAACCACCTCACAACTTAAAACATAAGTTCATCAACTTCTATGTCCTAATCCCTAACCTGATATTAAAGCCTTACTATCAACCTGAAGCTAAAATTTAGCCTAACCTCAAAAGAAGAGAGTCCCCCAAACTAAAACCCTAACCTAAATCATGACAATACCCTAAACCCAAATCCTAACCTTTACCCAAAAGTCTATCCTTAACCCTAAGTGGTATCCTCATCCTAACTCAAATCTAGCCCCTAAAGTGTCCCCTTCACTCACCTTCCTCCCCAAAGGGAGACCTGAAGGTAGGTGAAAATGTAACCCCCAAAGAAGAAAATATATACATCTATTACATCCATGGAGTTGTAAGCTGCTCAAATTTTTTTTTCCTTGGCAAGATTTCTGTTTGGCTTCCAGTGGCTGGCAGCTTGCCATTTTATAGCAGGCAGCAGTTGGGGGTACAGATTTTCCTGGAACTGCCCCCATTTATTCTTTATTGGTGGCCATGGGTGAAATGCTAAATAAGGTCTATGGGTGGCCATGGGTGAGATGCTAAATAAGGTCTATTGGTGGCCATGGGTGAGATGTGGCCATGGGTGAGATGCTAAATAAGGTCTATTGGTGGCCATGGGTGAGATTGTAAATAAGGTCTATTGGTGGCCATGGGTGAGATGCTAAATATGGAAGCTGTTTAGGTGTGTGAGCAAGTGGTAACACATCTCCCCAGCAGTCCAAACATAAACACAAACCAACTTTACACCAAGCATATATGTGTAAGGGAGTCAACTGTAAGATTTGTAGTTTTAAAATAAAATATTAAACACTGAGCAATGACTTACCAATATTGTTGTAACAATCAAAGAACGGTTAGAAAGGGAATCTGTTATATTTGCAGGTTTTTCTTTTTGATTGTCTGTCATGTTTAAGCCACTAGCTGGATCCCAAGTTCCAATCTATAAAAAAGTATTGTGATAAAACAGGCAAATTAGCATTAGCATGTTATAATATGTGACAACTCTGAGAGACATAACAATTGCTTAACCGAAAGTGCAATGCAAGAATTCTTTCGGAATGGGAATGGTTGATTTACTTAAGGAATAATTAATATTGACCTTGCAAAGTGCATGTTTGCCTAGTAAATAGAGTGAAGCTAAGCATCATTCAACTAATCACATTTGAATTTCCCTTGCACATTATTAGGTATTCAACACAGCTATAAGACAAAGCTACCTTCACACACACCAGACTATTGTCATCTGTGACGAAAAGTTGTACTCATCTTGGGTAAAAATCCAGCATGTGTACAGAGTTCCCTGATGTCATTCATCAATACTTAAACAACTGTGCATGAATGATCACTATGGAGCAGAACACATTGGGTTGCCATTGGCTCATTTTCTTCCCCCTCCATTCACTAAAGAACAGAATGGTGTAGAACAGCATTCATTTGTTCTCCTTTCTCTGCAAATAATCATGAAGGTCATCTCAAATGGCATAAATCTGGCATCTACCTGATGTCCGTACGAGACCTAAGCTTTCATTTTGCACAGTAAACATGTATTACAATTTTTGTAAATCATCTATCAATTCTGTCACACTACCTGTCGCTTGCAGTGGTACTCAATGACAAAACGTCCTGCGCAAGTCTACCCTTTTTACCTTTCAGGCTCAGCACTTGCTCTCTCCCCTGCCTGTCAAAGTATGCAGATGCAATTCCAGGTCTAACATGTCTGAGGGCATTTATGCACAATCTGACACAGCACAGGGGGAAGGGCTGCTTAAAGGGGCAGATTCTATTTTAGGCTCAGCGGAAATGGTGGATGTTGCTGTAACTTTGCGTTTGGGATTTTCCATGGCACACACCTATCCTGTGCCTGCTTATTGTTATCTGATCTCCTGATACTGACAATGACTTTGCCTGCCACCTGCCCTGACCTCTTGCTTGGATACTGACATTACCCCAATTTCCTGTGTGGTTATTGTCACTATGCTGCCTGTTAAGCAGTTTTGACTGCACTTAACCCCTTGGCTGGAAGTCACCGGGATTACCGACCCATCAACCCTTGAGGGGTGCTCTAGTGAAGACCAGATTCTTCTAAAACCCCATACCATGGGTAATCCCGTGTTACCTGCCAAAAGAGGGATCCTATATGGCTGTGGTACCCAACCTTTTGGACATCATGGACCACTTATTTATGGACTCCAGATTGTGCATGTGTCATTTAAAGGGGGAGAAACTTCCTCCAAAGTGATGTCATGATGCCAAAACCCACCCACTTTCCCATTGCAGGTCTGAGCCTGGGTTGGGAGAGTGGGTAGATTGTATCTAGAGACACAACCCGCCCACTGCCCTGAGCCTGTGATGCATACAGGAGACATGGTCACCACCCGCTGGGGGGTGCAACGGCCAGAGCTGCAGACCACAGGTTTGGGGACGGTTGCTATATAGGATCCCATAGGGGGATCCCCATAATATATACTACATTGTTTAAGTTTTCATGTTGTTAGGTTTATAGAACAAAAAAAGAAGAAGGTCACCAGAACAGGGGTAGAAAAAAGGGGGGAAATCTACACAGTATGGACATGCAGCAATTAAAAAAAAAAAACTGGAGTCCTAATCCTTTCTTTCTCTGTCCAAAACTAAAAAGGTTTTAGCGGTACATACTGTACACTTTAATAAATTCTCGTGTTATAAAACCTTTAAATGCCTCTTCAGCCAACTTTTTTCAGAACCCATGTCTATACATGAACACATGTATATAATAGGCAAAAGTGTAGTCATAAAAGATGACAGGTACCAAACAGTATTGTATTTTAAGTAAACGTAACATCAGATAAATAATACTACCTTTGACTGCTTTGCTGCCATACATTCACATATATTTATTACAAATGTCAAATCAACTTCTTCTGTTTTCCACTATAGCATTAGTGGTTCCCTTCATAACTAATGTGATCCAGAGGAAACATTTCAAATGCTATATTTTAAAGATATGTTTATCTCTTCTAGGATATACTGAACAAAAATATTTATACAGCATCAGCAATCTAGTTTGGCCCACACAGAAGTTGACTGGGCAAGCATTATAGCATTGCATTACTTCTAGTAGCAAGATAGAACTTCAGCAAAATGGGTAATTGGCAGATTAACCTTGGCAACATATTTGTTCCAGCCAACTTTTACAACATTTTTTTTAATTTTAACGCAGCCCAGAAAACTGGAAAGATTTAGCAGCACATCTCAGTCAAAAAAACAGATAATCCCTTGGGGCATAATGAATTGTAAATTCTGGAAAATCCCGGTAATTAGAATACCAACACAATTTATGAAAAATATTATAAAAAAATGTAATATTAAGTGACAATGAATGTTTCTAATGTTTATATATACATACATATATACATATATATATATATAAAAATATATATATATATATGTATAAATATGTCTGTGTATATACAGTATGCTCAAATGCAGTTTAGAATGTTTTATAACATACTCAGCACTTTAAGGGTTAACTGCTTTTTAATAACATTTTGTAACTCAATTTGTGGGTGCACAAGGTCTACGCACCACGCATGTGGGATCTCATTCACATAGCAAGAGGGTAGGCATTTAGCAAAGATCCTGCTATAATGATATTAATCAACATACCTTTATTATCAGAGGTGACTTTGCAAATTTTATAAAGCTACTATTTGATTAAAATAAATTTGCTTTGGGTTTCGTTATCATAGGTCAGATTAAAGCAATATTTTCCCTGCTTGTATCTCTACAACTTGTGTTTCTGAATATACAAGTTGTACATACTTTGTCACATACTGTGGCCCATGCATTGTCTTGCTACATGATTGTTGGAAGATGTGTATCCGTCCGGTGATCCGGTGGGCGCAATCACTATTTATTCTGTCCAGCTATGTCATTTCCAGCGGCAAGAAGAATAAAGAAATAGCAGCAGCCCCTGCTTCCCTTTAGCCGTGCAGCCTAATATACTTTATTGGCATCCCCTGCACACACTCTGAGGCTGTGCACAGCAGAAGGGGATTTTAGAGGCAGACTTGCTCCTGACTCAGTCCTGCGCTTTGATTGACTGTGGGGACTTTATAGCCTTTCTGATCCCAGTCACCAGTGCCTGTTGTAGCGTTTAGCTGGGCTAATCTGTGCTGGAGAGATTCTTATGTGAATTTTGACTGCTGAATTGGTGCACACCAAAATTCTTAAACAGTATGGTTCGTTATAGATGATAAATATCACTCTACCTAATGCACGTTCATACATGTTTCAGTGATTTATGAATAAGATCTTTCAGAAAGGTCTCAGTGTGCATTCTCTTTCCTCTACATTTTAGCTAATCAGCTGCAGTATATAATGTACAAAATATTTTAATACAATTCTGTTTTTGTTATAGCTTTCAAAATGCATCATATTATTCAGATGCATAATGAATCAGATGCAATTACCTGGCAAATATTGTACAGGGAATATGCTGCATTTTAATTTACCTTCCGCAGTTTACCAGTTTCAATTCTTTAAAACACTCTTGGGCATGGTCATTAGCAGTTTATTGTATTGCTAATAGTTTAAATTCAATTTAATATCTCAGGACGAAGCAAGCTATAAACAACCACTACATCAAAGCTAGCCTCACCAGATTGCTTTTCGATATTTGCGTTAATCCTGACTCATTGGATAAAACAAACCATGTACCTTTTCAAGACCTTCTTCCTTGAGACTGATCACATCTAAATCAAAGTCAGTTCGTAAGCCATTGGTTTTGTTGAAAGTTATCCTGCCTGTGAGGCCTTCCCAGTGAGCCTAAGGTAGAAAAATGCAATTTGCATAAGTAAGGTACATAAAAGAGAACATATTAATGTTTGCAAAAATAAAATATAAAATATTCAACACATTTAAATAATTTACTTAGTGGCTGGTTTTGTTTTGTCACAATGCTTGTGCTTGCAAGAGTCTGTACATATTTTGATATTGTAATTAAAGGATATCTTAATGCTATGCAGCCTGTAAATGGCAATGAATTATACAGTGTTATAGGTGGCTGAATACACCAAACACTTGATCTGATATAAATATGTAAAACCGGCCCCACAAGATGAATTAGAATGATGCATGATAAAATAGCCTAACAGGTTTTCGCAGCAGGAAACCAATCACAATATTTTAGTAATTGCAGTTTTGTAGCTCCAGTAGTTTTTTAAAGAACATACCTATTTTCATAATAAATTATATAATGGTAAATTCCTATTTGTTTACACTCATCATTAACAAAGTAATCCACTCAAGACCAATATTTTAGTTCTTAGTAGAACCTTGATCACTCAGTTGCTTCCAACATCCACTTGGAGACTCCAGTTAGGATCTAGTATCTATTGTTCTTGGCCCAGTTCCAGCCCAGTTTAAAGATAAAAGTGCTCCCACCCATAATTGTATGGCATTGAATTATTGTAAAACATATTGTAAAATAACCAATTTAATCAGCAGGTTAATTGGAACTACCTCATTACAACCATGGCTAGGGTATAGAACTGGAAACTCAGGAGCAAAGAGCTTATCTTCAATGTCCCTAAGAAATTAGTGAAGCATAGGATGGTTTCCCTACCCAGCATTTAATTGAGCTCTATATACACTACATTTATTTTTTGTCATATTCAGTTATTATAAACAATATTCCCATTCCCAAACATACTTTACTTTCTTTGTTTTTGCTTTAAATTGTTTTTAAGTTCATTTTTTAGATACTAAGTTTCTTAACATTACTAGTGGAAATCCTATTATATACATTTGACAAAATCTACTATTAGCTACTACAGCTGAATTGTAGTGATTACCTGCTGTTACACACACATTCTTTGAGACCTGTCAGTTGTATAATCCTCCCCCTGTTTCTCTGTGTGAGATTTTATGACAAATCAGCAGGTTTCCATCTTTCATTTGTATCATTAATGCCCAAATGGCAGCCCAGGATATAAGTACAACACTACTGGCCTGCCAATCTGACTAAGGGCATTATTTTCTTCTGTTCTTCTTGTTATTTGTTACTGGAGGTGAGATGAAAAAGGTAAAGTTCTAAAATAATTGATTAGTATTAGTGCTGGTACCAAATTTTTAGTCTGCCTTAATAAAACTAATTATGAAGCACAAACACTACAAAAAATATACTACAGGTTGACAATGGTAAATTCGGTCATCGAAAATCCGGTCCCTTCAGTTTCCCGGCATTAATTTTGGATCGCATTTTCAAAACAGGGACTGTAGTACACTGTTTAGCCACTAATGTTTTGATGGGGCTGTTCTGCAGAAACAGCTGTTAGATCTTGCTTGCTACACTAAATACACATTGTGACATCCCTGCTGGAACTGTGCCAGATATCCGTGGGTGCTGCAAGAGGAAGACTTGTCTGTGTGTGGAGGTAAGTATAACTTTTAAAAATCAGGAATTTTTCGAGAATCTGGCGCCCCTCAGGTCTGGAGGTTGTCGGATTTTTGATTGTCAACCTGTATAACACTTATTTTAAATATATTTCTGAGAAAAGTTTCAAATGTGATGTATGGCTTTGAGGAGTTATCTTATTATGAAAGGTTATTATAGTCTATAATAATTGTTTTTGATTGTCATTTTTATGGCCACATTGTAATAAAATATAAGATCTAATTTCTGTTAGTATTTGCCCTTTTTTAAAATAAATACCAGTTTTGTTCTCTTTAAACCTCTATCTGTTAACATGCACTCACTCCACTCTTGTCTACATAGTATTGCAAAACCACGCCTGCAAAATGTGGGCCACTGTGGCCATTTCTAGTCTTTGTTTAGGTTCTTGTTTATAGTGACCCCCACGTTTACCCCTGTGTTGTTATCCTGCCATGTGTATGACAGGGTGACAACACAGGAGTACAAGTGGGGGTCACTATAAACAAGGACCTAAACAAGGTCTTTCATGACAAGACTAAAAATGAGTAGCTTTCAAAAAGTTATTTTCAGTATGAAACTTGTTTTCTTGTAGTTGGGGAAATGTTCTGCTTTAATGCATATAGCTTTTCCATACATCACCATATCGAAATAATGTTTTTAAAGCCACCTGCAATTTTTTGAGTCAAATGCTAAGCCCCTGGACTGATTTTTTTTCCTATTTAAAATGCTGTTTGTCAATCCAATGCATTTAAATTTGTAAAATCAGCATTCCTCCAGTAGAATCCAACCGCCCCAACCCTCAGACCCCAACCCTTTTAGAACAGTTATATGTTTCATTTATATATTATTTTTGAATATTTGATAAAAACAAAACTTACCTCTTTAATGAGGCTAATAAACCGAGCACCAAATCGCCAAGGTTTATGCCGATTACATTGTAACGAGCTGACTGTCATTTGTGGAAACTGCTGTACTGCCACTGAAACTACATGGACGGCATCATACATAAGGGCTGCATCCGTCTGAAAGACACAATTATCACAAGTTAAAACAGAAAATAGATAATAAAAAAATAATTTTCTCAGTCATGTATTACATGCATATACCAAAACCCTTGCCATTGCTGGTATTTATTCATTATTTCAGCAGTGGAACATCCATGTGGCAGCTATGGAATCACAGACAAGAATTCTGTGAATGAAAAGTATTTTTCTATCATCATCCTTTTCATTTCCACATTTTATTGAAGGCTAATAAAACACATAGTGGCCCATGGTTTGTTTGGGTAAAATGCTATGACCATCAAACAAACAAGGAATCATTAATACCCTTTTTTTAATTGAAGAAAATGCTGTTTGGGCAGTTTCGATTTACCACCTCACTGTTCTCTACTGTGACTGGGGCTAAGCCACCTTTGTTATTAAGAAAACATCCCAAGCATGGACACTATGGGCGTGATTTATTAAAGAGGAACTAAACTAAAAACTGCCCAAAAGAATACACTTACCTTCAATCCCGCAAGGCAGTCTGATCTATCTGGGGGGGGGGTCTTGCTTCGTGTCCCGCATCGTCCCAGGATCCAGCACTCCAGGAGCCACCATGTTCTCCTTTTCTTCTTCTGGGTTCTTCATCCTACGTCCCCCAACCCAGGCGTGAGATCGGGTGACGTAGGATGAAAAAAGAAAAAATTTCCGATCTCACTGCACATGCGTGAGATCGGCAGATTTTTTTCCCCCACGAAAAGGCTCTTTCTAAAAGACTGAGGAGAGGTAAACCTTGATGACAGCTCAACTGTCATCGGGATTTTCCTTTCCCCAGCCTATCACAGAGCACTAGAAGTGAATGAATAGGGAGACTTTTCCTCATTTAACCTCTAGTACCCGGGGATTCCTCACTGACAGGAGGATTCCTACGGCTGTGCTCATGAATGAATGCAGACGTGGGAATCATCCTGTCATTGTGGGGTAACCTGTAAAAAAATTTAAGTTAGTTAGACAAATCACACATATTCAATAAATTGCTTTAACATTAAAGCCCCTTTTTTTGTTTTTCACATATTTTTACACACAAATTTGCGAAGTCGAATCCCGTTTTTTTCGGGCCGGGCCTATCCGAATTCAAACAGCCATATTCGGGTCGAATATAAGGACAACTCGAACTCGAACACCAACACTAGCAATGGGCAGTGTATAGAGAGATTCAGGTTTCACTTAATGCAAGTTGCAACTTTCCTGCAGAGCTGTAACTGCTGCCCCTGGCTGCTTCTGTAAAGATGCAGCATTGCCTTGCAAGTCTGGAAAATGCCATTTATAATAATGCAAAAATTGCTGTCACCTAATACCAATGTGGTTTAAGGGCTACAAAAAAACTATGGGGTTATGCCTATATTAAGTAGATGATTGCTGATTAATTAAAAATGTAAACGGGAGATTTACAGGTTTAGGCTATTAAGAAGTAAGTACAACCATTACACCAACTTTAGATGCTATTACTAATCTGTGTCACCCTTTCTTTCTTTTTTTTTTAATTGCACTATATTTTATACAGACCTAACTATTTTTTCAGGAAAGATGCCAGCACATAACTTCCAGTTCCTTCATTGCCTGCAGCCTTTTCTGAGCGCTTCTGTATCTTATTACATTGAATAGAGTATTAACTATAGTATAAAATATAAGTTAGAATTACTAGTGTGTGTGCTTGTGTTGTGTGCATATATGTTTGTGTTTATTACATAAAGGTAATGTAAAGTGCAGGGATTATAGCAGCCAGAACATTTCTCTGCTAACATTATATGTTACAGGTCACATTTTATACAGCACATTTACAAAGGGCTATTAATTCCATCACTGATTACTGTTGTGCTGGCATAGAACTATATCAAGTCATTTTTTGTGCATTGTGCATTATGACATTATCGTTTTACACCAAGTCATATCATTATGTTGTGACAACACTGTTTTGCAAAAATCCACAGTTATAATCAAAATCCCATTTGTTTGTATTAAAAAGCTGTCAAATACCCAAAAAATGTAATAATCCAGGTCAAAGTCAAATCTGACAGGATATCAGCCATTTGGTTCGGTTCCAAGAGAACCAGATTTAATAAAAGTTTGCTGAGTCTGCAGAGATGCAGATAAGATTTTTAAGTAGAGAAAACTGCTGATTTATACTACGTTGGGTGCTGGGGAGTTAAGAAATGTTGTACTTGCAGAGTATTCAAAACTTACTCCAGGCAGCAGCTGTAGTGTTACTTTGTAGACCAGTGTATAAAGCAGTTTTTAATTGTCATTGCTTTTCTGCTGTCACTGTGGCCCATGGTATTATCATTACCTTTTGCTGGTCTGCATATTACATACTCCACTTTCGAATGGCATTGTTCTCTGCTCAATGGGTTTGTTATTTATCTATTATAACACTTTTTGTTACAAACACTTTGGGCCTTGACTGTCATGAGGGAACCCGGGAGATCCAGCAACCGTGGAATAGATCTGGCCCTGGACTGAAAAACATAATTACTCTATCCAAAGATTACAATCTGGTTCGACTTATGGGCACATTTATTAAAAAGGGGTTCGTAGGATGAAATCTATGAAGAAATGCAAATCAAACATGCCAAAATCTCTTTTTATTAATAATTATTTCTACAAATAAATATATTTTGTTAAGGAATTGTTGCGACACATGGTTTTATAGGTTTGTGCCTACCTATTTGAGAGCAGCTGTTTATGTTTTTTGTTATATTTAGCCCAAGATAGCCTTTTGTACTTTTTCTGAACAAAAATACACAAACATAAAGAAAAAACACACGTAAAAAGATTACGTTTTGGTTATTCCACATTCATGGAATAAACAAGAAAGAAAACCCCGACATCTAAACACAAAAAACAAATAAATAAAACAACACAGCACAAACTGCATCAACAAAGAAGACAAAAGAAAACCCCTGAATACAATGAGAAATCATTGCCATTCTCCATGCAAAATCCAATACCCATCAAATAGTACTTTTACAGCATTGTGTGGTGTACTTTTCCTACCCATAGACTCTAAACTAGGTCCCATATAAAAGTAAATGAAAAAAACAAACATTCAATATTATAACTAGATTCCTATATCTTTACTTTGCTGTTAAAATATACAGTACAGGCTGGGTTACTCAGAAGGCAGCCATTGAAATAATCTTTGAGTGATTAAAGATGCAGGGTAAGCCCTGGGGTAGATAACCATGGTCCCCTTTGTTTAAAAAGTCTTTGGGGATTTCATATGCCGGAAAGTTTTTATTGCATCAGACTGGGAAGGTAAACTTGTTTTGTTAAATAGTTCATTTATTGTATTTTATATTATTAAAAAAACTGTATATAGTGCCAACATGTTATACAGTACTGTACATTAAATAGGTTATGCAAATGACATATAGAAAAAAATGACACAGAAAGAAGAGAAAGCCCTGCCCAAAAGAGCCTAAATAAATAAAGGATTGAAAAAATACAAATAACTTTACAATATAGAAATTGCGTTTCTGTAAATTTACATTGTTTATAACAAGTTTCACTAGTGCAAAAATGACAAAAATTTCAACTAAAATGATACAGCTAAATCTGCAAAACTTTTCTTTGCACATAAATGATTAGAAATGTAGACAGATTGTTAAGATTTGGTAACAGGTTGGCATATCATCTATAATGCATAAAACAATCCATCCATCGTCTTCATATTTGAAGCCTGAAGGAGCCACGGAATTTGGGGAAACCCATACTGAATAGTACAACAAAGCATGCACTGTGATTGTCAGTAGCAACTTCTTGTCACTCAGCAGCTTTCAGCAACTGCACAAGGTATGTCATTTTGAGGAGCCTATCATTATTTCAGTTGACAGTTCCTTTCTTAAAATGTGTCTTAGGCATTCCTGAAATATACAGAACTATCATTAAAAGTTATAGGACATAAATTCTAGTGAACTGTCAGCAGTAAAGTGCACAAAATGTGTATTTATAATGCCTACTTTCTCTTCAAAGAACTCACAGTGATTGGCACATGGCAAGTTTAGTATGCTGAATGCTGATTATCTAGCTTTTAATTTACATATAAAATAGAGAAAGCATTAAATCTAATAAAAAGAAAGTTCGCTCCTCTGCTGTAAACTTCATGTTGTCACAGCACAAAATAGAGCCTGCAGTTTTAATAAACCACAGTTACCTGTAGACGTGTGTATATTGTTTGGACATTTCTTCACTCCTATTTCTTGAGTGTGCAGGTGTATGAAAAAAGGTCTTACTGCTAATATGGCTACATTTGAGAAAAGAAAGAGACTTCTATTGGTCACAAATTTAAAGAAAATTAAAGAATCAAAATGTTTCATATACCCGCAGCCTATATAATCTTTCTATATGAATGCCATGCCTGGCAAGAAAAGCAAAGAGACTTTCTCATAGCACCAAAGTATGTCTGCCTCCTGCTTGTTCCTATTGGACAGTGAGGGCGGCCATCATATAGAGTCTTGTTTTTGGAGATTGGGGATGACCTGCCTGTTTAGTTTATATGATAAATTGAAAACAAGGATCTAAATGAGAATTGGAAACTAAAAAACTAAAATTTTGTAATGTACAGCATTGAATTAATAAAACAGAACAGAATGTTAAAATACACATCCAGTAAAATCCAGTAAACAATATCTTTATGGCCCAGAGGCCAGGGGAACACTTACACCCATTGGCTTTTTGTACTTATCTGGAACTATTCATTAAAAAAAATTAGAAATTTATGATAATCAAGGTTTTAATGGTTTGCTAGTGTTCACTCACCCACACAATCACAGATAAATGTACTTAAGTATCTAAACTATCTTGCTGGTGCATTCATTTGTCACTCCGAAGCTGGCCTACACATAGAAATTCCTAGAACAAGTATGCATTATTTTAAAGTTGTAAAGAAACCAAAAATCAGAAAAAAGATGATTTTGGTCAGTCCAAAAACTGTCCACAGGAAATGCAGTGATCAAGCCAAGAGAAAAGTATGATGCTTTTTCTTTACATTTTTCAATTAAACATTTTATAAACAAGAATTTAAACATTCTTATATAGGCTCAATTAAAACATATTTTACTAATTTATTGTGAGCAGAACAAATTGCACGCTTTAGAATATTTTTCTCTTTTTAGACAGGTAAAATGAAATTCTGCTTTTGCATTGCATTACATCTTTTCATATAGCCAGTAGTGGAAGCTATATGTCCACTTGTATGAAGCCTGCTGTTTACAGATCTCAATAGATAAAACTATGTTATACATACTATACACTATAATTAGGGATGAGTGAGAATGCCTGTGGTATTCTCTCGAAATTTAGGCGAACTGACTTTGCGAAACCATCGGTAGATCGAGGAAATTATAACAGGAGGATTCACAGGATTCCCTGGGAATCCTCCTGTTTGCCATCCCTGGGGTACTAGAGGTTAATTAACCTCTAGTGCCCTAAGGATCCCACAGTCTTCTCAATGAATGCAGCCACAGCAATCTAAGTATCTCTTACAAATGATAAATTTGTTACAGATACAAATGTATCATTTGTAAGAGATACTTATATTACAATGTCAGGAGGTTCTCCTGTGCTGGGCATCTTCTCAATAATCACAGCTGTGGCTGCACTCATTGAGAAGAGAGTGTGATCTCTGGGCACTAAAGGTTAATTAACCTCCAGTGCCTGGGGATAGCAGACCTCTCGGCGAATCAGAAGGCCATTCTCGCTTACATTTTTGGTAAGCGAGAAAGGCCCGATTCATCGTGAGATCGAACACAATATTCTCGCTCACTTATCCCTAACTATAATATAATAAATACACAAGTGAATGAAAAAAAAAAAACACGGCACAAAATTTCAGTGATAGATACTACAGATGTGATCCCATCCAAAAGTGATCTAAACATTTAAAAATCAAAGGCTGTGTGCCTGTTAAAACATTCACTTGACTATTAGGGAATTATAATAAATTTGCTGTTAAACTATAGATATTGGAGTGATTGATATTGACAAAAGAGGTAGCAAACCATATCGAATAGCTTGCCATAGTTTGCAAAACAATATTATCATTTTCGTCTAAGTTTTAGAATAAACAACAAAAAACTGTTAGTTTTCAAAAATTAGCATAGCTACTCATTTGTCTAATAGATGCAATATATGTTTAGTCATTTGGTTCATTGCAATTGACTTAAAGATTTATATCTTGGAAGCCTCAACTTTTGCAAGCTTAATCTACTGTAACTTCTCTAAAACACTTAAAAACGTGCTATTTTGCATCCAGTAATTGTATATACTATAGATAATTAAAAGAATTAACAAGAAATGTCTGGAAGAGTTCATAACATCAACAGGTAATAAAATAGATTGTCCCGAAAATCATTTCACTTAATTCACACTTGCTCACAAATCCCACACACCATTTTATTCAATAAAATTTAATAAATCTTCAAGAAGGATTTAATTTTGTTGTTTTATGAACTGTTAAATTGCATTGTATGATTATTGAACCTAGGTTTATTCTTTACTTTCTCTGTACTTTGACTCATTCAGAATTACAGCCATAGAAGTATACAAGAAATATCATGCAGGATTAATAAGAAAGGTCACAATTGCTTGCTTGTTTTTCATGGAAATTATTGTTTAATAGTTTTGTCTATGTAGAAATCTGATTTAGGTTTCCAATTGTGTTTCATCTTTTCAATATCATCCTTTTAGAATAGTGTTTTTCAAGTATTTTAGGCATTTTTAAGTTAATATGAGGTTTTTATAACTTTTTTTATGTTGCTGCTCTTTGTCCATCTGACCTTTATAACCTTGTTTGACATACACAATGACAGTATTATACCACGTTATGCTTTGTGTAAAGTGTAAATATCTGTACACAGAGGATTTCCTCAATATCATTTTATGATTTGTCTTTGTAAAACCCTATATCAGTTTCTGTGTCTTCTAGATAAAAACAAGAACATTTTAGAGTGCGAATTCAGAAACAAATACACCAATGTGTTAAATTACATACTTTTAAAGGCATATTTATAAAGAAGTGAATTTTACAATAATAAAAACATTCACTGCAAGTGAATCAGTCGATGTATGTTCAAATACATGCTTTAGGAATAAATACCTGCAGTGAATGTATGCTGAATGGTATATTCACTTCTTTATACATATACCACTCAGTTATTCAGCCCGTTTGAGAGATTGTAAAGATGTTCCGCCTCAATTGGTGAGTAGGTTCCTAATATTCATCTAGTCATCTAGTATTCAAATGCCTGCTTGTGCACATAAAGATATACGTATATGCAGTTCAGTATGTCTTGCTATATGTGTTCACTCAGACTTTTTATAACAAAGGGTTTTTTTTATGTTTCCTGATACAACAAGTTCAGTTTTTTTTTTAACATGTGCAACTAGAAGTAGTAAATTGAATCCAAGGCATTGGAAAAAAATGCATTTATATTTTAGATATGGTTATAAATGAAGGTAGTAAAGCATACATTATATTCTTTACTATGGTACTTTAACCATCCGTGCTAGTGAATTCTACATGTACAGGTAGTCCCCGGGTTACATACGAGCTAGGAACTGTAGGTTTGTTCTTAAGTTGAATTTGTATGTAAGTTAGAACATGTATATTATTTTAATAAATGCACACGTCTATACATGGATTTATATATATTTGAGTTTCTTGGATACATAGTAAATTCTGTTAGCATATGATTTGCTAGTTTCTGCACAAACAGTGTGCCAAGATGAACACTTATCATTAGGGAATAAGACTAGATGCCCCCAATCTTCATACTGCACAGTAAAAATAATTTAATACTAATTCTAGCATTGGCCCAGTTCATAAACATTCTCTTCCAAAGGTTCTGAATTGACCTTTATGTAACTTGCTTCTATTAAATTGTTTCCATATGGAGTACATACCAGACTTGAGGGTCTACAGATTTTTACTGGACAGCAATTTGCATAAACTTAGTAAAATCTGATGATTTACTAATTTGTCATCCAAAATCTTTCCTTCTGTTTGCTTCAGTGTTGTCTTTCTTTGGTTATTTCCCTGGAACTAAAGCCTCCCTAAGGCTAGGTACACACGTGCAAAAATTGTCGTTAGAAAATGAACAAATAACGATTATGCACGATTATTTTTGAACGATCGTATTGTTCACAATTCTGTACATGCTGTAACGATATGATCGTTCAAATATATTCCACCAATAATGTAGACACACAAGATATGATCATTTTCAACGATGCAGGAAGTGACATGTACAGGGGAAAGTGTATCACAGAACAATCCACGATCACTGAACGACCGTACACACAATAGATAGCGAACGATCACCGCGCAATCAGATCCACCGCGACGGTCATTCGTTTCCAGAGACAATCCTCGATCGTCGGCATCGTTGTGCACCTTTTTTGTTAAAGATTATCGGACGAACAGTCGTTAGTCATTCGTTTCCAGCGATAATTATTGCACGTGTGTACGCAGACTAAGATTGGAGGACTATAAGCTGATAACAGCAACATTAATTAACTTCCATGTTCTAGAATCATTCTGTAAATGAAAGCTTTTGTTTCCTGCATTATCCAACTAGCAGTTGTAACAAAGGTACAATAATGTTTTCTGCCAAATATTGACTTTACTTGATGGCATTGTAGCAAGAATTGTTATTTAAATTCCTGCTATAAAATGTCACAACAGGGTATATGACGCTTCTTTGCTAAGTGCCTAAGGTCATTACACACAGTATAATGACTATTTTACTGTATGCTAGGATAGGATACATCTTTATTTCAAGTTCTTGTTCTGTGGTTTCCAAGGAAACAAACATAATGCTGGATTACTAACAATAATAGCGCAATTCTATTTTCAGAATGTAAGTATAGCTGTGAAGCTGTAAAAATTTCATTGTTTAAGGTGTATGACAAAACGTGATTGTATAGCCAGCATATGAACTGCTAACCTTTACATGTTGGCAAACCCGAAAGATAAAACATTTGGAACATATTGGTTCAAAAAAGGTATTCTGTACAATATAATACACAGAGCAAAAAATGTTCGGAGAATGCAACTTCAAATATCACTCAGTACCTAGTCGGAAACATTTAATTTACCAAGCTCATAAAAGGGAGAAACAAGGAGGTATATTTATTTTGTATTCTCTTGTATGTATCTTTTTTACTGGGCCCTAGATAAATCTTGAATGTAACTGGTGGCAACATTTGTTACAGGTCCCACATACATTTTATTTACATGACAAAGAAAAAATAAATAGAATAGATCCTCTGCATGCAACCATGTCAGTGAGAGAAACCAACAAATTGGTTTTAATATATATATTTAACATAGAGACCTCAATTTACATGTCATACGTTTGCCAAATGGGAAAGCCATTGGAAATGATGAACCCTGGCTTCTCTACTGAAACATTTACCAACTGCAGAACATATAAAACAATAGGCAAGGGATTTGCTAGAAAGTGAGAGCCATGCCTCCTTTAATCGTCCACACCAGACCACTAAATGTGAATACAAAAGTAATACAAGTGAAAAATCCTAAGCTGCCATGAGCCTATCCTAGCAGTGGGGCTACCCCATACTACAAAGGTCCAATGCTTTTTTAGGTCTGGGTAACATGAAAAAGGATATCTTATTCATAACTCCCTCTAAAGCTAACAAAACCTTTAGAGTTTGAGGCTGCAGGTTAATAGGTGGAGCCCTGACGTTCAATGCAGAGCTACTGGTCCTTGGATGTTGTCAGAAGCTCCAAAGATCTCCAAGAGTGAGTTAGAGAAATGAATATTGAAGTAATTTTTCACCTCTCGGCACAAATACTTTCTTTTTTTCTGAAGTTGGGCTTTAAAATTGAATCAAAATTTAAGACCAGTTAGTTCATGGCAGCTAAAGGTTTTACATTAAAAGTATTATTTTTAGTGGTCATTTGGATATATACTGTGGAATAATAAAAAAAAATCCAGTAACATTATAATAAGTCAAAATAAAAATGAGAACCTATTACTTTCTGTAGGTGAGTGTGCTTTGTTCACCGCTATTGCTTTCCAAAAAAGGAAGGCATATATATTTTAAAGCTAATTGCTATTTAAAAATTAGGTAGTGGTTAATATATAACATATATACACACTAGTTTATGCTTTCACATTTTTATACATCAGCTGTAAAAAACCTACCCCTTTCCAGACAAAGGTTTCAGATACTCAAAATATAAAATTAAGTTCACCATGCATTGCAATCTAAATGTAAAACCTAGATCTATCAACAATGTGAATGTTGATCTATCTACAATCTGGCTTTGCCCCCTTCCAGATGAAATAGAAAAATGAGTGTGGAGCATATGATAGTCTAATATCTTAATATGTAACTGTACAAATATCAGGTCTTTGCGATTCTTAAAACTGTTTTTTCTTTTAGAGAAAAGCTGTGATGGCAGAGGCACAAGCAAGTTTCATGGTGTTGGAGTTATGGGCCCTCATGAAGTTTATGTTTCTCTAGGGAAAGTCAGCAAAGAACATTCACACTGGGATGTCACAAACACTGGTGGAGAAATGTCCTTCCTACAGCACTGTCAAACCTGGATATCTTGTTTCAAAACTGGGCATTTCACCATTGAAGGTGAGCCCCGCAGTGGCCGCCCCCCAACCTCAACTGACCCGGCAACCTGCGATTCTGTCCATGAGCTGATTATACTTGACTACTTGATACTTGACATCTCACAGGAGCGTGTTGGGTTTGTTATCACCACTATCCTAGACATGCGCAAGCTTTCAGCGAAGTGGTGCCGAAATGTTTATACAGTGATCAGAAGAAGGAACGAGTTGAAGCATCCAAAGCTGTTTTGGCCCATTTTGTCAACAGTCAAAGGAATATAATTGTGCAGAAGAGTCATAATGAACATTTGATTGCAGCTTATTCATAGATAAGCATCCAATTTTTGTGAGGTGCCACTTCTTGTATTAGCTTTTTACTAAAATTAAAGGATATGTTTGATGAGCTGTTAACAATGATAAGTAATAATAAATGACAGATAAACACAGTTTTTTCTGTGTTTCTGGAGGTTAGGCACTTTTCCTTAAGATAAAAACGCAATCTGTTTTCCTTAGGTTTTGTTGTTAAACAGCACTCCATCTTTCTCTATCATTGGTTTTTCCAAAGGCTCTCTTTTTATATAAATCAATAGAACCTCTGCCACAAAAGCTCATCTGATTATTTTCATCCTCAATATCTCTTGTCAGCAGTGCAAAGCTTCCTTGATTGTAATTAATTTTGAAAACATTGATTTTCTGACTTTTTCATCTATTTGGTTGTTATGTGAAAAAGTTCAATACAAGTAGACAGAACAACTGAATACTTGTGTTAGTAACAGTTATACTCACGCTATATATTGTACATACACATGCATTGATTTTTGATTTTTTTGTTTTAGATTTTTCCATCATATTTTAGGCATTTGGGGTGTTGGCCCTTTGATTTACTAAAACAGCTCACTTAACCTGGGGGTCTGTGTTCACATAAAACAAAAACCTGGCTTCACTCAATTAGCTGAGCTAAATACCCTTTTGTCTTTCTAAAAGAGGGATGATAGAATAGTAACTGTATGAATATTACTTATCCATTAATGTGCATGAAATATAGTTTTTTAAATTAACCTTAATATATCTGACTACAGATAACAATAACAATAAACACAGTGTATGAAACCTTCAACCAAAGGCATTTCTAGCAGTTTCCAAATTCCAGGCTAAATATTACATGTAACATTTACATATATAGGCACCATGGCGGCTCAGAGGTCAGGCCTTTGCAATGCTAGGTCCTAGGTTCAAATCTCAGCCAGGACACTATCTGCATGGAGTTTGCAAATTCTCCCTGTGCTGGCGCGGGTTTCCTTTGGGATTTTGAAAATATTGGAGGAGGAGGAGAGGACCCTCCCCCAATGAGCTTACAAACTAGGAGGTGTGGGAATTATCACACAAAACTATCCCTACCATCTGTAGGTACTTTAAACGTAAAGTTATGTCCTCTCAAAGATCCTTCAAGAGTACAATAAACATTCCTAAAATGCATATAGAGGCATTACATGATGAGTTACATTTGGGTGTGAATACTAAAAAGGTATTTACTGGATTTTGTAACCCCCCCCCAATGCTAATAAACAAATGGAATATTAGATAACAGATTGAACGAGCTGCATGGGAGAGGACAGTGGTAATAAAGTGTGAATTTTAACTTCTCTAAAATTTACTATGTTTTAAACAAGAAGAACAAACTAGAAAGATAAAAACAT
This sequence comes from Pyxicephalus adspersus, assembly GCF_032062135.1. Taxonomy (NCBI): domain Eukaryota; kingdom Metazoa; phylum Chordata; class Amphibia; order Anura; family Pyxicephalidae; genus Pyxicephalus; species Pyxicephalus adspersus. The sequence continues at coordinate 77,550,493 of NC_092861.1, read as the reverse complement.
TGACTTTTAAAAAGCAATGTTTCCAATTCTAAGGGCTGTTATCCATGGCTGAGCCTGGGAGGGAGTATTGCCATCAAAGAACACAGAACAGAAATAGGAATGTCTACAAACACTAAAAACTACATTCCTGTGGGTTAAAAATCCTATGTGGCCCCTGTGTTAAAAAAGCCATAAAAGATAAGAAAAGGGTCATTCAAAAGTTGGAAATAAGGATAACAAAAATTCAAAATAAACGGCAGGCTGAGAAAGAGAGCAATACAAATGCTGAACCCCAATAAGTTGAACACCAGATAAAGTTAAAGCACCAGATAGCCTACACTCACTTGTCCTCAAAGAACTTGTGATAATTTGTGATAGCATTGATTCACAAAAGACCAAACCAGTTAAACAAATCTTTGTCTTTATGAAGAAGTAAGAATTTAGACAATGGAGTAGCTGGAGATGAAGTATACTTAGACTTTGTAAAAAGCATTTGATCCAGTACAGGTACATCATAGACAGTTACTATGCATACTATGGACTTTATGCTTAAAAAATGTAAGATGTAAGTGGATATGAAACTGGTTCAAAGACTGTATTCAAGGAGCAATCATTAATGATTCATACTCTAAATGGTCTAAGGTTAATGGTGTACCCAGAGTTCAGTGTTGAGACCATTAAGTGTTGACATTTTTGAAGCTTTTGGAAATTAAAGCACAATTTCTGTGTAGATGACACCACCTTATGTAGTCAAATACACTCCTTACGTAAATTAACAAGCAGACCTGAATTAACTGTTTGATTGGGCAGCTAAGTAGAAACTTAGATTTAATGTTAATAAATATAGAGTTTTACACTTGGGATCTAAAAACATGCATAAATCTTTGGGGGATACAACTTGGGGAGTGAATGATAGAGAATGGTCTAGTTGCTCCGGTCTAATAATAACATGTAATGCCAAACTGCATTTCTAACGTAAGGGAAATGCTTTCACGTAATAAAAGAGGTACATAAGTCCAAACAGAGAGAAACACAATCCTGTATTGTAAATGGCATTAGTAAACCCACATCAAGTATCCAGTTTGGTTTTGGGTACCTGTTCACAAAAAGAATATTCTGGAACTGGAGAGAGTGCAGAGAAGGGCAACGAAAGGGGTAGGGGTATGAAGAAGCTCAGCGAAGACAACTGAGACTGAACAGATTTTATGTTCTCCTAAAAAGAGGCATGCAAGGGGGTATAATTACCTTATAGATATATATACCAATGGCTCATGTAATTAACTTACTGCAAAGCTATCTATTTTAGGGTCACCGCAAAAGACAAGAGGACATTCTATATGTTTGGAGGAAAGGGGTTTATTGTCTGCATAATAAATGAACAGAATATGCCTAGGTATTAGCAATTAGAAGTAATAACGTCAGACAAAAAAAAACTTGTTTTGAATGGTTTCTTTATTGGCCTTCCTCTGGATAAGCTGTGAATATAGGCTTCTGAATATACAGGGTTTCTTTTTTATTAGTTTAGGTTTTTGGTTGACTGGATTGCCTTTTTTTTTACTCTGGGGTTGGCTATGGTGTTACTGCCTGCTTGCAAAAGGTTAGAAACAACTGCTAGATATCTACATTTAATATCTGGCAGCTTGACAGGATCTGCTCACCATAAGGTATAATTATTTATAAAAATTGTGTTGTAAAAATTCCAAATTAAATCTCTGATTTAATAATTATTAAATATGCTAATGTCAATAGTTTATTCCTAAATCAGATGCTGATATGTCAGGTTGGAGTTTGAGGTTCTAATGCAGTTTATCATTTGTCTATCATAGGCTGAGTACAAATTTTAAGTCAGTAGCAACTTTTCATGTCAACTAAATTATGGCAATTACATTCTGAACAGTAAACAGTAGCAAAAAGCATCACCCATTATAACAGTTGATAGCTTTTCTGACAAGTTATAACCCTTTAGTTAGAAGTAAACATAAAGTATAATAGCTGTAGCCTTTCAATGGAATTGAAAAAAAAACACATTTTACAGAAAACTGTTCTTTTAGAACCAAAACACAATTACTGAAGATTGTTCCTAAACAAATATAAAAAAAAAGAACATTCAGGTGTCACATGTGTTTAAGTTAGCAAAAATGAGAATACAATAAGTAAAATACTATGATGTAAAGAAGCCATTTGTAAATGGACCAAATACATACACATGCCTAAATAATGAGGGCTGTCACGGATCTGTACATTAAAAATAAAAAGCGAACATGTGCAATATATTACAATATTATGTTTAGATATTTTTTCATTTGTAAAAATTAGGCAGAATTCCAAGATTAACTACCCATGAGAATATGAGAATATGAGTAATTCCTATTAGTGTATGCATTATAATCTCCAGTGGAGTTGCACATACACTTTAGTATTTATATCATGGCGATTGATGAACTGCTGTGGATACACTGACACCCAAAGGTTTAAATGAATAATGCAACTTTTCTATTGTGTTTTAGTAAACATTCACATCTGTTTGTAATAATCCCCTTTGTTCTACTTGTTTGTAATATAACTGTATCTTTGGGGTTATCATATAATCGATTATTTGACAAAGGCTAGAAAAGAGACTACTATTAAACAAAAAAACAAGTTGTTGTCAGCTAAGACCAATAAAATGTAAAAATTACTGTCACATAGCTAAAATAAAAAAAGGTTTATCACTATTTGAACACTTTATAAATTAGGCATAATACATGACTGTACTCTGCTTCATATTTTCTGGAGCTGCCCTAGGTTGTCGATATTTTGGTCTAGTGTTTCAGGTATCATCTACAAACTCACAGACATCTCAATAAAAGAAAAGACTAAATACCATAGCTGCGTATCTCGCCCATGTCTGATACTGGAAATAGCTGATTCACCACTTACTTAATGCAGCTAAAGCCTGCATTCCTGCTAAGTGGAAATGTTCTACATCTCCTTTCATCTCTGAATAGTTCAACAGGATAAACGATATCATAGGCGTGGAGAGTATCATTGCCTCTCGAGATCAGCATACTAAGAGTTTCTGAACCACATGATTTTATTGGTTTTATTGGGTACAATACAGCTAAACCACAGCTTATATGGAGTTATTACAATGTCCGGAGTGATCTTTTTTTCCCCTTGAACTGGGAGTATAGGTCCTCTTTTCTTTTCCCTCTTTCTGTTTCTTCCCCTTTTTTGCCTACTATTTTCCTTTCTTCTAAACTTTGTGTCCTTTATGTTCAAACTGTTACCATCTGGCCATGGTTGTTACAGCGTGGTTACAATGTATCTTGTCTCTGTTTGCATGGCAATACAATGTTACTGATTTTTGATTTTCAGGTAACCATTTTTCGCTTTCAGCTATTCATTGTTTTTTTTCTATCTTTGTATTGTATCTTTGAACTGATGGTACAATAAAAAAGATAAATATAAAAAATGAATTATGTATGATTTTTTTTAAACAGTTTTTTCCTGCCATCTTTCTAACAGACTTTTTCGCAGATAAGTTAGTGGAAGGTATCAGAGACATTTCTTTTTGCAGATTCATTGATATCCTTGACATGCCTTTGTGGGTGGTGCTACTTAAACATGGTACAGAAGCACACGGACCATTTTATTTTCATGCTCATGGTTTTTAAGGGGTCTTTGATCGCCATTTTATAATACATAGCACCTGGACATCAAAACTTTGTTACATCAAACTGAAATGTAATATTTTTTTATCAACTGCTAAAGAACAACCATGTATTGTATTGTATCACATTCTAAAACCAGACTGAAAAAAACAAACCAGACCAAACTTTAGGAATGTCCACGAAGATGTACTCGTCAGATAATGTCTAATGTACCGGTACATATGACAAATCAACAAACAAGTATCTGGAAACAGGACTGTATCTGGAAAACCAAGAGGATATTATGTAATGTTTTGGTTATTTAAAAGTGTTAGCTGTGTTTCAATAACATAATATAACATCAGCCTATTGTAAAAAGAAAAAGGTCATTTTACCATTGTCTACTTGCATTAACTACAATTCACGTGCATACAGAAGTGTACACTTTAGCAAACACATTACACTTTTTCTTTATTATGATAATATAGACAGGACATAAAACTTGGGATTACCATGATCATACATGAGAACCTAGCTGTGATTAATAAATCCTTTGTTATAAACATAACATTGTGAAGGATGGTTATGGGTTATTTTAGCTTGCATATCTATGATCATTAACTTGTTCAGTAACTCATACCTGTGTAAATGTGTAACCCTGTTGAAAGTTAAGAACAAATTAGAATCATGATAAATTCCTCGAGCAATTAAAAAAAAAATGGTATGAGATCATGTACATTAGGGATTTAGTTTAATATGTTTGTGTTAGTTTAGAGATTACACTTTATAAAATGATAGAAAACATTTTGTACTGATGTCAAATTTTGTTTTTGATCCAGGCACAAAAGCATGAGAATGAAGGGTGTCACAAGGTTAAATATCAGAGATAAATGTTCACAGACTTTTAACTCCTATGAAAATAAATCTGAAGTGCACATAGGCCGCTTTAGAAAAATGTATACCTAATTTATATTTCATACACATCTCATGGTTCTGTAATAAATGTGACGCCATTCTACATAACTAACATGGTCATGGCTTACAGCGGAGGAGCTGCCAAAGTTGCCACATCTCCACCTCCAGCACCTGCATGCTATTATATAGCCGTTAGCATAGGGATGGCAGGAATCATAAATCCAGTTCTAGTAATGTGGGCTAGGTAGGGGAATTGCAATTGATTTTAGGGATAGCTATTAAATGTGAGGAATTTCAGTTATATAGTTATCCACAATGAAAATGTATCAGATAACAAATTGAAAATTCTGAGGTCAGTAGCCTAAAATTAGTTATGCTATACTAACCAAAAAGCATAATGGATTATCTCAATTTGTGCTGTCATTCCAACCATAAGAAACTTGAGGATATCAGCTCTTTTACATAGCGTTCCTACCTAGTATTATTTTTTTTATGGGGAAAAATTAAAACATAATAAGCATTACTATTTCTGAATGATCACAGTAGTGCTAAGCTTGACCTAGTATTCATCCATAGAAAAATATTGGATGATGTAAAAAATAGCACTTACATTGCAAACATAATTTATTGCTGTAGAGATAAAAGTGGTTAAAAGTAATGAAATATCAAAATGAATTTCACAGCTTTCTTTTTTCCTATTAATAAGAAAATCAGATTAAATAAAAAAAAGGCTGTAAAATTTCTATTCCATTTCTTTATAAATAGGCTTCATTATCTATAGACATATTACATCTAAGATTTTATCCAGTTTTTTCTCTGGTTTGCCTCAGGGCCTTTCTATTGCTGTCATTTTTCATAACAATACAGTTTTAAAATTGTACACTGATGAAAATATACATGCTTAATATGCTCAATCTGGAGCATTTCATGTGCTAACTTCTGCTTTCTTGCCAAGGTAAATAAAAAGACATGGCATGGGATTTAGCAAAGTAAATTAACCAACTCTAAATTTTCACTTTGGGGATATTCTGCTATGTAGGAAAGAGGTTTAAGTATATGTCCAGTCTAGCAAATAGCAGATAACAAGCCAGCACTCTACCAAAGGTGTCCGATAAAAATCCAAACTATGTAGAAGCAGCAGGAGGTACATTAAACAACTGAACTGGTAAAAGATTCATTTGTTTTTTAATGTATCTCTTGCTTGAGTAGGGTTTGGATTTCATTCAGATAGTTTTGAAAGAGTGCAGGCGTAATATCTGACTACAAAAGTTTGCTGAATGTAGAAAGTGGTGCTCATGGGGACAGAGCAATCCTAAATAAACTGCAAGCAAGTCGTATTTTACAACTTCAAACTTGCACATATCCTGTTCCCCCAAGGAAAGTCTACTAAGAATGACTACTGAAGTCATCTAGTGACTATAGGAATTTTCTTCAAAAGCTGTTATCTTACTGGTGGCTATGGGTTAAAATTTATTTAATGTTTGTATATAAATGTACACTGAATAAAGTATATAATTATCCGTGTAATGTGAGCAAAGATAATGGTTTGCAAAAAAAAAGCTGAAATCCAAGGACAATAAAAAAGTAGTAGCTGTACTAGTGCGTCCTTCTCATGAGATACAACTCTCCCTTTTACTAGATGCTCCTGTGTTCCATAACATTTTTTAAACAAATTGTATTTCTATTGAGTGAGCACCTATTTTATGTGAGGACAACTGGTCACAGGTAATAATTGTTGTTGCACCATGGATCTAAAAGGATTTTTGGTCAGTAAAATACATGGACATTGGGGGTGGGTGCACAAGAACTAGTAGCCCAACACACTGCAAGGCACACACACAAAAAACTAAAACTAGAGTACTATATGGCAAAGTATTGCAGAGCCTGTCTCTCTTCCTTCACCATCTGTCAGCTGTCCCTAATACACCTATAAATGGCTCTTTGGAGCATCATTCACATACTACAGCTATCACTATTAGTCATTGTAGTGTTAAAAACCAGAGTTTAAGGTCAGACAGGACAGTATAAGATGGAGAGGTTCCCCTGGGTGTACATGAACATATAATAACTCTAATGGTGTATTACGAGCAGGCAGAGCTTGCCACAAACTGCTCAAAGGTGAAATGCAGCCTATCCCCATTTATGATCTAACTACAAATCTATGAAAGAGTTCATACATTGAATGTTGCAGTGGCAACTTTTCAAAAGATCATATTGAATCAAACTGTTTTGTTTTCTTGTTTTGTTTTGTTTTTTAATGGATTCCGTGTATTTCTGTTTTAGTTCACATTGCAGAGACATATTATTATTATAAATCTACTGGTTGGTATAATGAATCATTTAAATAAAATGTTTGCTTGCAATTAGACATCTGCGGTCAAAGGAACAGAGGCCAACTGTGTAGTCTAGCTGCCAGTATTACAGTGCATTCCTTAACAGGACAATAGAGGAGAATGGGAAATTCTAATTATAAGATATGCATCTTTAGTATTCTATGGTTGAAAGACCGTGAAAAACATGCACTCTTAATACATTTAATTGCTTGCTGCTAACACAGAGTTGTCACATACAGAAGCTTTAAAAACAGTAGTCCATGTTTCCTTTTCTCTTCCACACTGGAAATTAGCATGCTGTTGTCTATTAGCATTCTTCAAGTGTACCACTAGTAGCATAATGCACTTTAATCAATGGCTGTGTAAGGGTTCTAGAACAAGCAAGGGTTTTTGAATGAATTTAAGCACAATCTCCAGCTTAAAATATAAATATGTTTACAGCATATAGATATATATATGTAAATATTTTTATATATATATATATATATATATATATATATTGTGACAGAGTGTCACTAAGAGTGGCAGGAAAGTGTAATAAAGGATCCAGGGAAACGAAAGGTTTTTAGAAGGAAACCTGGTTCTTCAGGGCCCTGGAGCCGGCCAAGGGAGTGAAAGGGTGGGTTCTTTGGCCCAACCCAATCCTGCCTGGGTAAATGTGCACCTGCACTCAGGTGTAAAAGAGAGAGGAAATTGATTAGCAAGAGGCTGAGAGAAGAGGATCAGCCACTGTGTTGCAGGCTGGAGTATGCTTAGAAGGCAGCCAGAGGGTTCCAGGCTGAGAAGGGAGCCAGAATCTGTTCTAGGCAGGAGAAGGGAGCCAGATTGGGTTCCAGGCCGCATGAGAGGGGACAGAGCTCCAGGAAAGCCAGTGGGCAAAACCAGATTGGAACTGTGAGTGAAGCAGTTTTAATTTAGTGTGTGTTAGTAAGAGAGGAGTAAGAGACCCAGCCGGGCAATTGTTTGTTATTTTTGTTGGAGAGTGTGCTATAACACTTGCCTAAACAAATAAACCTGCTGTTATTTTGGACTTTTGGAGTCTGCTGCCTCTGATCTGCCCTGTAAACATCCCCTTACCATGAGCAACCCCCAGTAATATACCACAATATATATATATATATATATATATATATATATATATATATACACACTCAACTATTCTAAAATGAAACATTATATGATTACACCAAAATAATTCAGTACACAGTATACACACTATGTTATGAAGCATATCTTTTGTCTGCTTCTCTCTCTAATTCACTTAGACACACTCTCAGCACCTGATACATTTACAGTCTTCTTAATATATGAAATAAATTGCCATGAGGACAGTCCAAACAATAATTATAGCCATAGTAGTCCTTAAAATAAATAGGTTATAGCAGGTATATGAATCACATTCTTCTTTCACAGGTACTGATAACAACCGGAAAAGATGACAATCTGCAATTCATTCAATCATCTACAAGTTAGGTGAGTTATGAATGTGTAATAAATTACTGATCATTACCATTAAAAGTCTGATACCCTTTACTATTATATTTTATTATTCAAGTAGTAATAATCTCACTACTAAAATAATTATCCTATTATCTTAGTAGTGGGAATATGGGAAACTAAAACAGTGTTACATTTGTTTATGAAATGCCAAACCCTTCATCACTGATATCATATACAGTATATACTGTATTTTATATGTATGATGTTTTTCTATTCTCTGAGGAAAACAAAAAAAATCTACTATATTCCACCTGATTTGCACTTAACATGCATTTAAGCTTTTAAATCCTAGATGCTTTGTTAAAAGCTTTTTTTCCACATTGTGAAGGATTTCATTTAGTTGACATTACATGGACAATGCAAGTCAGTGGACCAAACGTGACACATGCTTTAATTTTTCTGCCTGGCATCATTGTCATGCATCTGGTGGGAATTACCACTTGACATCTACAATATGTAAATGAATGTTCCCTTACATAATGCCCTGTGTGGTGGAAACATTTATTTACATACTCCTTTTGACAGCTAGCAACCCACGCTGTGTTTGCTTTGAATACCCAATCATGTGTTAGAAAGTTTTCTTGGTGAATATGCTCTACTTATTTAGTAACCTAACCCCATTGCTTCAATTTTTTGGTTGAAAAAACACACAGCAAATTCAAGGGTTATCAAACTGGAACATCTATAGCAAGCATTTTCAGTGTGATTTTAAAGACATTGGGGTTAAGTAGATATTTACTGATCACTATATATACTGTTATAATATACACTGTTGGCAAAAGAATTACCATATTGCCAGTGAATTTTCACTTAGGTAAGGTGATGTGGTGAAGCTTTGTTGACTTCCATCCAATAATATGTAAGCACAATTTTTTTTTCAGATTTCCTTGCACATGATTGGGTATTCATGCAAAGTAAATTTTCAACACAGCCTTGACACCTTTAGTAAATGAACCCCTAATTTTAAAAGTCTGCTAGGTTTCTTGTATTATCAAATAGATAGACATTACCTTCCATTTTTGAAGTTGCTCTGTTTAAAATGACAGCAGAACATGATTGGTTGCTACAGACTGAATATCTACTATCCTCCATTAAATTTAAGGGCTGCTATAGCTATAATACAGGTTTGGAGTGACCTCATTGCAATTTATTTAATATGGAAAGAAAGCCAATTTCTTTCTTTCACAGTTTAATGATGTATGTATATTTCATTGTGCTCATTACAAATGGCTAGGACATTGTGAGGTAATAAACAGGGCTCAAAACATCACATACATGAGCAATGCATCCAAAATGTGTTTGATTATATATGACATCAGAAACAATAACCTCAACCTGTAGTAATTTATGTCCCTTTAATAATGTTTATGGGTAATTTACAGCACCTGATGCAACCTTCTGTTCTATTTCATTGAGATATACTGATGATAAACACCTTACTGCTCAGAACATTTGTTTGGCATTCTATCTCAAGGATAATATAATGTATTTGAATTAAAAGTACAACAAACATTTCCAAAGGTATAATTCCAAAAGACCCTTTGCATGTGCAGGTTTGATATATTGGAACACATTGTAATAGCAATTTTTGAGTTTTTAGTGGACGTTGTTTCCAACCACTTCTCCAAAAATATGAAGAATAATATAATACCAATGAAAGCTTAGTGAAACAATAAGAGCAATTTCAGCTTTAATGAATAAAGCTTATTTTCCCTTAAAAGAAAAACAAAACACCATCCTGGGCCATATTGAAACAGCTTGAGCTTGATTGTGAAATGAAAATAAAGAGCATTTCCATCACAGTAAAGGCGATGACTCTAAGAGGAAAGTCAATGGACTATTAAATGGGAAATCATCTGTTTTCAGATTTTACTTCACTACTATTACATTCCTCCAGTGAGCCGTTATCTAGCAGAGAAGCCTTAATCTTCTCATTTTCTGGCAGGAAATTTCCATGTGTTTAGCACAGCTATTCATATCATAATGTTCAATCACCTCTTCATAAGAAATTTCTGCTAAAATGTATGCCTCCACAGCATGGTTCCTCCATTAGCTCTTCTAACTGTCCACTGAACTCTAAAGTTAATGTTATTCCATTACTTCCTGTTGAAGGTCTTATTATTTAATTCTGGCATATTTGACTACTTATACCATATATGAAAGGCTCCAGTTTTACTTGCATAAATTCCCACAGGCTGTTTTCCTCCCTAGATGCACCAGCTGTAGAAAGAATCAGGTAATAAAATTCAAATATCCTGAGATATCCTAAGCTTTTCCAAAATTATGTTTATCTTGTCAGTTAATATGTAATTTGGGTTTGTACAAGTAAAATTAGTGTTATTATTAAAGTAGGAAACTGAAACATCTGCTACAAAGGTTAAGTATTTAGCTAGTATAATGAGGTGTTTTATTATAAAAGCATGCATATATTATTGAAGACTAAACCATATATTTGAATTTGGACGACAGATGAATGTCTATACGGTGATTTCAAATATGAGGGTTATACTCAGTATACTTATATCCATGTACACTCAAAAATTATGTGTACATTATTTGTAGTATATTTCCAAAAAAAGCTTTATTTATAAAGATTTCTGACAGCTTTATTGATAATTGTATTGTAAAACAATTTTTTAAACTATAGCCGAGTTATCTTCTGATTCTGTAAAACCATAGCTATTCAATAGAATCTTTGAATTTCTACCGTTTCCAAAAATATAGATGCATTACTGAGTTAGCTTTAATGTCTGAGTCACTTGATTGGTGAACATGTCTTATAACCAGGGTTAAAACATGTTTCATATATAGAAATGTATTATTACTCACTAGAAAGCACTTAGAGGGGCCAGTACTCACACGTGATGATTAGACACATCACTGGAAAAGATAAGGTTATTTGTAGATACCTTATAGGTGTAGTTATGGAACAGAGGCATCATGCAGGTAAATAAATCTATGTAGTTTATATAATAAACTGTGCATGTGTAAATTCTGAGGAGATTAGAAAGTATTAAGTATTATTAAATAAAAGTAAGTCCTTGCCTTGAGAGTTTAGCACTAAGTGTATATGAGGAGAATCCATCCACCATGCTTGAGACCTGGTCTGAGCTGATTTGTGATTGGCAGATATCTCGAAATGTCCCAACTCTATCCAAAACTATGAAAAATGTTTTGAGTTTGCTGAGAACAGAGTAAACATTAGCAGATACAAAATCTCTTTACAGTATGAAAAAGCAAATAATTCATTTTTTGGAAAACCCTTTGGTGGATATTACCCACATTGGACTGCAGCTTTTCTGGTAAACTATAGGAGCTAATATTCGAGGGTTCAGTGGGAACTGATGCCATTCTTGTGCTGTTCAGCTTTTTCTTTTGAAAACAGTGAACATGTGAATCTGCCCACTTTTGCTTCATTGATCATATGGACATGCGAGAACCTCACCAACTGCTACCTGATTACTCTTCTATCAGTCATCAGAACACCAATCAGTCATGGGTGGACAGCTCTGACATTAGGAAACAAAGCATTGTAAACCAATGATGGAGAACTATGCCTGTACCATTTGTCTAATAGCTGCATTATATACGAAAAGTTACAGACATATTACCAGTCCTTGACTGTCTTACACCTTTCAGCATTCCATGCCTTTCCCTTAGCAGGTGTCAACCTTGGTAACTCATAGATAATATTATCGAGTTGGCTACTTATGAAGTGATTGTGTATTAATAATGATCCATCTTGAGAGTATTTACCCTTTTACCTATATCATATGTACAGGAAACTATTGGTTTGAGCTACAATTTTGCAGATGATTTACAAAAACTGGAGTAGTTACAGCAAATTTGTTCTATATAACCTCTATTCTACAGCTTTAGACCTAATTGGTTGCAGTAGACAAGTACTGTGCATTTGCTCTTAGGGGATTAATTGGTTAATTAAATTAATGGTAATTAGTGGAGGTAATGATGGAGCAAAGGAATTTGTTTCATTCACATAGCGAAAGATTTTACCTATCCATCATCTGTACACATTCCTTTAAATTTCTTTAAATGTGGTACAGACTTACTAACAGTCCTTGACTGTCTTTCTTGAATCAAGTGCAATAAATAGGCAACTTCTGAGTGTATTTAATTGAATGCATGTTGGTATGTATCTTCATAGCTTAGGTTCTATTTAAATAATGAAAATCGAAAACAAAGTACTGCGTACATGCTCAGAGGCTGAGCAACATCATGGAAGGTTGCCAAGCCACTGGTTGCTAAATCCTGATGTACATAATCCCATTGTAAAAGGGAAGGTTGTGGTATAGGTGGCATAAGCTATGATTCTAAGGCACAAAGAAAAGAAGATTTAACATTTAATCTTAAAATGATTAAACAAATGAAACCAACACTGTGTAAAACAGCAAAGTCATAAAATAAATCCTATTGACCTTCACTGCTATGATTACCACTTACATAATCTGTGTTTGTGAGACTGATGTTTGATAACTCCCATCATATTTATTAACCTCTACACTATTATTATTACTATCTTGATTGGACCAATATTACGAGAAAATCTTTATTCAAAAGTCCTAGAGTTCAATACTGAGTTATAAAAAAAATTGTAAGTCATGAATAAATTAGTAATAAAGCACTCTCAAGCAGTCTCCCATGATTACAATGCATAAAGTTTGCTGCTAATGGCATGTTATGGTCTAATGAGAAACAGCATTTCTCTGTTAAATTAAAATTAAGAGTGTGCAAGGCCTTACATTGTTAGAATGTAAAATAACTTGTACCATATGCAAAAAATCGTAGATTTTATGCAATATGGGTTTAAGCTAACAATCTACCAACCATGTCATTAATGTACATTTAAACAGGAGTATAAAATATATTTTTAGAAATTATTTAAAATGGGTCACTGAACTTTTACATATAGCAGAGACTATTTATCAAAGTCATAATTGGCAAGTTTGATGATTTTAGAAGGCATTTGTTCCAGCAGGACTCACTGAAGAAAAAATATTTTTTAATTATTTAAAATAAAATTACCTTGTATGAGAGTCTAGAAGGGTATGCAAAAGCCTATATTAATTTTAGACCTATTATACTTAGCATCCTTTAATGGTGAATTTTTTTATAGATAAGAATCCGTAGGGCCTTGATATTAATAACCTTTTCATTATATAAGGAAATGCTTTCATTATTTAATGGTATTGGGATATTAGTAGCCTAGAAAACAAAATTCTGCTATGCAATTTTATTGTACTAGTATTAAAGTTCTCAGTTTATTTGTCAAGCTATTCTGCCACCTCCTACTGTTTTTTTGGAAGTTGGAATATGGAGTCTCAGTAGTTGTTCGGCTTGTTGTAACAATTCATAAGTTATATACACAATAGCTACTGCACAAAGGGCAATGGTGCTATAAATTACTAAACAGCTACTGTTTTAGACCAAAAAAATGCTTTTGCAATTTTTATGTTCATGTATATCCAGTTGCTATTAGAAAATCATTTGTTGCATTGCAAGGCTTACAACTCCCATGTTACAAGTCAGAGCACAGTTTTTCAATCATTCAATGTACCTATTAGGGTCATTGGCTGGTTAAACTTAACGCTGAACAACACTTCCTATCATAAACCAAAACCATTAAGCCCCAGTTCCAGGGTTTTTATAACATGCCATCATGTTTAAAAAATATTATAAACTGTTAAATATGATTTTAGTGTTACACACATGGGGGACCTTTGCTAATGTTATAGAGGTAAAAAAACACAAAGTAATACAAAAATAAAGATCACATGTAACAACTATGTTTTATCAGTATAAAATTACCTGACAGATCATAGGTTGAATATAGTATTTTTATTAAAATTACATTTTTATTTTTGCTTGCACAGGTGATCTGGAAGAAATAATCTGGCCTCACTTTCTACACGTAGAAAGGAGTTGTCACTCACATGTATTATAGCTCAGCACTACAAGGAATGTTGGCATGTATAAGCACATACATCTGTTCAGTTTTGGCAACCAATGTCCCTTGCTTAGCTGCCAGCTGGTAAGCTGCATTTGTCTAGGTAATTTTGACACTCATTCTAAAAAGACTTGCGGTACAAAAATGGACAGAGTTCCTATTTTTAAGGAAGATAATGTATGATAAAGCAGCTAAACAAATTCAAGATTAGTTTCATGAACACTTGACATGAAATGGTCCCATGGTCTCCTTAGTCATCAGAAATAAATATCACTGAACCTCTTTGCTGAAGATCTGTAGTGCAGAAAGTAACATTGATTCCCTTTCATCCCTCAAAGAAAAGGAGGCTTTTATTCCTGAGAAAGAGTGCAGTATCACATCACAACACTTCAAGGAATGAAGATGTTCTAACAGCAAGGGTAGTATTTATATGGCATTAGTGGGCTATAAATAAATATACACACACATAGATAGATGGATAGATAGATAGATGGATGGATAGATGGATGGATGGATGGATAGATAGATAGATAGATAGATAGATAGATAGATAGATAGATAGATGGATGGATGGATGGATAGATAGATAGATAGATAGATAGATAGATAGATAGATAGATAGATGGATGGATAGATAGATAGATAGATAGATAGATAGATAGATAGATAGATGATAGATAGATAGATAGATAGATAGATAGATAGATAGATAGATAGATAGATAGATATGGATATGTCTATGTATTACCAGAAATATAGGAAGTTTAATAAGCAATAATTATATTATTTCATAAACAGCTTTTAATTTTTATGCGATTGTATGAAGGGATTTCTTAGAATACCTCCAATATGATGAAGAGTTTGGAAGTTCTAGTTATTCTTTAGATAATATAGGACTGAAAAGTAATGTTTAATTGCACCTTGCTGTAATGGGAACATCAAAGTATAGGATTATTGCCTAAAATAGAACAACTGTACCCTAATCCACATATGATGAAAGCAGATAACTAAATCAAATGATGGCAAAAAGCAATTAGTAAGGAAAACTTTATGCTAATGAATCTGTAGCACTTGTTAGGTCATACTAATTATGCATACAAAGCTCTGACTTGAGGCACACTACAGCTTCGAAGATTAATAGGTATATAAGAGGATGAGGCTTGAAAGCAGAGTACATTTCTACTGCAGAATTCATGGCCTAAATACTTTCTTCTTCAACTTTACATTTGAATTGAACATTTTCTGCTGCAGTAGGAATTGTATTTCAAATTGACTTTTAAAGACGTAAATAATTTTGATCTCGATTTTTTTATTTATTCATTTTCTTCTATTTTAAGGTATAATTGTTATCATAAAGAATACTTTCATGATTTTTCCAAAAGAAAATGTCAAGGTAAGGAATTTCAAGGTAGCAAATCTGGCATGACTTTAGTTTAAAAAAAAAATGTTGCTCATTTTTTCTCATATTTCCTAAAGCCTATTTTAAGCTTTTTCCGAAAAGGCAGAACAAAGCACAACAATAATGTGAAAGATCTGTCACTCATAACAACCAATCAGATTTCATCCTAGTGAAGTCAGATCAGTAAACGGATGACATGTCGATCTGAAAATGGGAGTGGGGTACGGAGTGAAGCAGGAGATTGAACTAAGAGGGTCACACAAAATACAAAACTAAATAAGTGTAATAGTTTCAGAATTTACTGAAATAATGCATATGGTTGCGGCAAACTGCAGCTGAATGGTTTCATCCATACTGTCCTGCACTAAGATATTGGGCTAACAATGGTAAAGATATTTCTCAGCATTGGTGTGAGGGAATTATGCCCCTGGTGTCAGTGGTATCATTGGATCCTCTTCTATGTTCTAAACACTTACACTTTAGTCCCATTCATGTTACTCCTTTCAATATTCCTTATTCCCTGTACCAGAAAACTCCAATTAACAACCTTTTCTCTTAGTCAGTCATAGGCTACTCATATATTAGCAGATGTTGCTCTTGGTGGAACACAATCATTTAACATTAGGATGTACTCTAAGTATATATTTTCATACCTTATATCCTTCATTGGATTGTTTTTGAAGGAGGAATAAAATAAGTGCAGATCAGTCCTAGTCACTTTCTTACATATTGGGGTGATCTTTCTCTTTTAAGGCATTTGTCATATATTGCATATTTATGAAATGGCAATATCTGAAAATGTTTTAATATTTGTAAGATGTGGGTATTTGTATTGTATTGGTATTTGTATCTTTCACAAAGCTTTTTGTGTAAGAGTAGGATTTTATATATGCTATCTATGAACATGATACAACTATTATGTATTATCAAGAGAGAAAGGCATGGAAACACTCAGTTTACTTCTCTTTTTCACAACTTCCTCCATGTTTTCCTTTCTAAGGAAACCATAATTACTCAGTGGGGAAAACAGAGTGTGTACTTACCATGCTCCATACAAACACCAACAGAAAAAAGACACAAAACTTAACATGCATGCATTTTGTACACATAACTCTTCAAGACACTGTACAACCAATGTTTTGCGATTTCGTTTCAAACTGAAACTGGATTAGTTATGTGTAAGTGCAAAGAATATATTTGTTTTTTTATTTTTTTAAATTATTGAATAAATTATATTTTTAATAAATAATTGGAGAATGTGATTTTGTGAGAGGTGCCTAATGATTCAGTTTAAACTAAAAAAATAAACTAAAAAAATATATATATATATATAATCTGTTAGCTAAACTCCCAACTTGAAATCTGTGAATTCTGCTATTTGTATTAAAGTTGTAAAATTGTCATTTTTTTTCATAGGAAAAGCAATGGCTTTGGTCAAAAGAAAAAAGCATAACCAAACAAATCTTAATATAGGAGCAGTAAAACCCATGATTAAGACACTAGATTTTACCCACTACGTATCATTACTAAGGATTTACATCTATTTTGGTGCTGGAAATATGTACTTATCCTATTTCTGTGACTCCTAACCTGTACTAAAGATTGACAGTATCCAACTGGGTGTGTTCTAGAGAAGGTCTTGGTCATCTAGCAATGTATTATTGGCAGCCTCCAGGACTGTTTAGAAGCCTTAATTAAAACTTTGGGGAGGATAAATTATAGATTCTGTATGCTTCAATATATTACCACGCAGGCTATTTTTATTTTGGTAGCTAATTTATTTGGTGTTTTTTATGTTTTGAACTGTTGAAATATATCGCTTTTTGTATACTATTTTGTTTACAAATGTCAATCATAAAAGATTACCAGAGATCTGGGTTAGCTAAAGAGACATCACAGAATTTATGGTTCAATCTGTTGAATTGAATAAAGCTTAAAGGCATCCTAACATTTTGCTTTAAGGGTCTACTTATAAATTTGTGAATCTGATCTGTAACAATATTCTTTGGTAGGGAATCTCCATTGTTCAAGTGTTTTAAGTGAGTGTGATTGATACTCCTTATAGAGAATGTTGCTGGATGTTTACTGCTTTGTAAATATATTTATATATATATCTTTTAAAACTTGCCCAAAAAAGAAATTTAGCAAAATTGTTACACCTTACCTTCAAAGAATTATAATGAAATCTGTTGTATTGTACTTTTTTATTTTTGGTTACAATATAGTAAAGCAGGTATTTTATATTTTGATCTCATCTGCAGAGGACAGCTATTAAAGATAATTTGTATGTCTGAAAAAAAGGCTCAGTATCATTACAAAAAGAACCACTAATTTCATATAATTTCATGTTGATAGCAAAACAACACAAAGATCCAGTGTTGAATGCAATTACAAAGGGGAAAAAAAGATTGTTGACAACAGCATTTGAAATTATACCAATTATCTCAGTCACTCGTTTGTATCATCAACCTGCACATACACATTTTTAAAAACAGAGCAATAGTTCAATGTTGTCTTGATAAATGCTTAAACTCTGACTGCTGCTTTAGGGACCAATTAAATGAGTTAACTGATCCTTGTGAGCCCATCCATGAATCCAATTCC
The DNA here is from genome assembly GCF_032062135.1 of Pyxicephalus adspersus. Lineage (NCBI taxonomy): Eukaryota > Metazoa > Chordata > Amphibia > Anura > Pyxicephalidae > Pyxicephalus > Pyxicephalus adspersus. The sequence goes on along the minus strand of NC_092861.1, from coordinate 77,532,166 downwards.
TTTTTCTATTTATTTCCTCAGCTAAAGTAAAGGCGTAATGTGTAAGCACTGTGGAGCTATATAATGACAAATGAGTGTGTACTGATAGCAATAATAGGTATTTGTCTCAAAAGCTAAGATCTTTGCTGAGTGTCCTGTATTTTTCTAGCAGTGAAAATAACATAAGAAGTGTTGGCACGTGCAGTTTTTCAGGCTGCCCAGAATTATCACTGCTTCATTTAACAGAATGTGCTAACACAGAATTGTGTAATACAAATGGTTTCCATATGAAACAGGAAAGTAATCGTATTGCAATGTAGAATAAATATAATCTGTTTTCAAATTTGATATTTTTTCCTGCACTGCATTTACAATTATTTATACATCCTAAATGTCTATATTTTGACTGGTATTTTTTGCTATATTGGTTCCCAAAGGGAACAATCCTTACATGACTGAGAAGTCTGTGATGCAAATGGGAATTCACAAAAAACAGACTGGGTACTAGTTCCTAGGCAATAAAGCATCTGTTTAGCATTGCTAGGAAATCAACCTGTCTACCCAGGAATTTGGATGCAGTCCAGCGATAGTGCTGTTGCAGTCAATATAGTATGACGGTGACAGATTTACAATCTGTTTATTTAAATCTCCTTGGTATATATCATTTATAAATAAAAATAAATGCACTAACTGAAAATTCTGACTTTTACATGCATGTATTTTGCTGTAATTTTTCTTCTGTAGTTTTGTTTTTTTAAGCACTGTATACAGTCTAGGAATGAGATTTAACACAACTCGTGTGATGGGTATTTTCATGAAATTTGTGAATCAAAAATTGCTTGGCTAAAAGTCTTCAGGTTCTCTTTTAGACATATAAAAAACTTATGATGAAGCACATACCCTTTACCTTGGTAAGCTTAGTAAAAAGTACCAACAAATTCCAAGAAATGGAAAATTCATTTGTATGGGGTTGATTTAGTGAATTATTGTTTTGCAAAGAAGCAAAGAATAATTCACTTAGCTGAGTGAATGAGGTGATGCTCTACTGAGTTCAGCAATCTAAATACATGCAAGCAAAAATTCTGTTCATATTTAGATATATATCCCTTACAAAGTGATAATCTACTTTGCTACTTTAATGTTATTATTCATTTTCTTGGTTTCCGATCTAATCTGACAATGAGCAACATAGAAGCAGATCCATGCTGGTGTGGTCATTTTGCATGCCTGCATTTCCATATCTGAGCCCCCCATTCCTCCTTCCCACCTAACCCTGTGGTGTTGCCTGATATCAGTGAAAGAGGACTGTAGTGAGTCGAGCAATGAAGCTGAATACAAGATACTACCCTTCTGATTACTGGGCAGAGATAGCCCCTTTTAAGAGCAAGAGGGAAACAGGTCAGACTAGGTGGTCATCTCACTGTAGAAGATAAAAATCTAAAAAAGGCATAGCATACCCGGTAGTAAATATGGGGCAACTCAGTGACTTTAGTGGATGGATCTTGGTCTTGCAGCTCTGGGAACCCTAGTTTTATTCTTGCATGTTTAAATGAGGTTTCTCTGGGAACTCTGTTTTACCCCACATTCCTAAAACATGCAGTTAGGTCAATTGGCCAGCCTATTATTATATTATATTATTATATGTATTACTAATAAAAAGCTATAATAAATAACCATTGAATGTGAATTGAGTATGCCTTCTTCACATAAACCTAAATATTTCAGACTCCAAAAAGTTATTTTAAATACAGCTCTCGTTTAAGATGTCTTTGAATGATCATGATATTATCCCAATACCTTTATATTGTCTTTTTGGATAAAATAAACAAAAAAGGCACCAAGATGTGTAGCAAACACAATTAGAAACATTACTCTACAACATGCAGTTTTATATAAAAATACTGTCTTCTAGAACCCCTAAAGCACAATGTTCTATATTTCTAATTCATTTTATTCTATACATTTCTGAACATTTTTCCATTGATTAAAACCAACAAATTGGGAAAAAGTAAACATCAAAACCAAGACCATTTTAAGTGACTGTTAGTTGCATGAAGGACATGCAAAGTAATAGTAGTTAAAAAATGGAAAGAGATAAAAGGACAATGATAAGAAACATTTGCCTTAGCTGAGAATGTGCACAAAAAATAAAGACAAATATATTATATGGCACATAACAATTGAATGAACCAAATAGAAATATTTAAACATACACAAATAGAAATTGACTGTTGTGTTTGTAATAGGCAAATACTTGTACTTTAAGTTTTTTTTTTTAATTAAATGGCTGGAAAAAGAATATGCAACTAATTTGCTTGTTTGTACTTGTACATCTATTTCTGTTCTTGCTGTAAACACCTTCACAGCACTTTTGTAGCTTGTTAAAGCATGGTTTAAAGTTCACATTTAGACATCCATGGCAAGCGTATTTGGTGATTCCTGATTATGCTGTAAATGTCACCTCATGGACCTCCATGGGTTGCACTTTCAAATAACTTAAAAAAGTTAGTAGTTGATTCAAACTCTTGTATAATTTGTGCGCTTACATGAATAAGAATGTAATGCAAGAGAAGTTTTCAATAGGACAAGAGGTCCTTAAAACATCAGGCCTGCAATTTCTTTCATCACTTTTATTCTCTGATATTTTGTGAATGTGTGCACAACCATTTCCTAGGCATTTCCTAGGGTTTGCTTTTATCAATTCTGTACTTCATAAGTTCGATCTTATGCTGTGCACCGAGAAGTACTGGCATTTTACTTCCTACCTACATAAAAAAAATAGGTAGAATGCAAGATTTTTTTTTTTCCAATGGATTATATTAATGCAAACCAAAATTGTGTATATATATATATATATATATATAAAAGTATATATATATATATATATATTTATATATACAGATCAGAATTATATTATGTAATCATACATAGAACAATCATCAATTAAATATTAACAAATGCCAGGGTGTAATTCCAAACTTCTAACTCCCCAAAAAAATATTTATGATTTTAAATGACAATGTTTCCATTGTTTCATAACCTTTACCAAATCCTTATGCATTTATTAAATAGAACACTTTAAATGTTTTATAGATAAAGGGATACTGTTACATATAGATGAATGTCCTTACAAAAAATAATTCCTTTACTGAGAGAAACATAAAGGCAGCCCTTGACTTGTGAAGATAGTTGCCTGAACATAATGCAGATCCTCCTGCTTGGGTTGCCTACCCAGTGTAAGAATTAAAAAAGAATTAAATAATACTTTGCCTTACCTGATATGCAAATTTTAAAAACTTAAAAACACTAGTGGACTAGCAAAATAACTGGGCTGAGTCCACAATGGCCGCTCCCACCCGCCATGGTAGTACAAACTTGAGACCAAAAAGACTAAGATTAAATAAGAGTGATAGATTTCAATATCTCCACTTTCAAAAACCAAATATTATCCCACTGCATTTGAATGACCCATTCTTTAGGGAACAAATGTAACAAATATAGTAAGTAAAAAATATTCAATTTTTTATATAACTTGCTAGTATATATTTACTTTACAAGTAAATGGTTACTTATTTAAATACACAGCAGTCTCTAAACCTTCAGTTAATTAACCTCAGTGCCTTGGTATGTAAGGTGGACATAGGTTTATTGATTACAAAATTTAGTTTAATTAATAAATAATATAGCATTTTAATTCATTAGGCTGTAATCATATTAGGTAGGGTTAGCTCCAAAAGCTAATTAATTTGTTAATTCATTTCCACTGATTAATTGTAAGGTTGATCTACTGATTCCATTCATCTAATAAATGCTTACTAAAATTAACATCTAAAAATGTGTACATTTGCTTTCAACCATATATCCTTATGAAATGTGTACAATCCACATGAATGTGGGGTCCTTGTATTCCAGATACATCTGAAAAAACATTTGCAGTAAATGTTTGCAACAGTTTTTTTATATATAGTTTTGCATTAGGCATATTACAAGTGCTGCCTTTTCTCTATTATTTCTCAGCTCTTAATCCAAAGGCACAATATAGGAATATAATATATGCTAGTAAAATATTGCATTTTAATATGCATAGCAGAAGACAATGATATAGTTCTAATTGCCTCTGAACATTGAGAGACCCTAAGTAAATTAGATACACCGAATTAACCAGACAAAACATATCAATTAAGAAATCTTACCGTCATAAATCCATCCAGTAATCCGGAGTCAGGTTTAGGGGGTGCCTGCAATCTTTCCATAGACCATTTTTCAATTATAGATAAAACTTGGCTATTTTCTATATTCAAAATTCGAAACCCAGTCATGTTAACACCGCTGTACCTATATGGCTCCACATCTAATGCAAATAAGTCCTGAAAACAAAATAAAAAATAATAGTTTAATTACAGATTTAAGAGAAAAGTTTTGGCTATCACCGTGTCTTTAATAACTGAATGTTCTTTATGAATACACCAAAAATAAGGACCAGTAGTTACATGTAGGGCTGTATTCAAGCAGTGATACATATGTAAATTTGAGATCCTAACAGTTCTCATGTTGGTGAACCTCCACAGAAGGATACACAGCTAAAAAACTTGATGACAGATCCAATAATCACATAGCTCCATAAACTCCTGTAACTCAATTCTACTGTGTCATTGTGATGGTCCTGAACTAAAATAGTGTATATTTAAAGCTCAGATATAAGCAGTGCAGAAAATATAATGTATTTGTAGGTTCAGTTTATTGGTTACGGAATATTATACATTTTCCATGCAAAAAGAGAAAAAAATGACATAACACATACTAACATATTAAACTTGGGGCTGGTATATATAGAATTTCCATTTTTTATTAATCTATACCACATGGAATACCAAAATGGAAAAAAAAGTATGTCAGTGGTTCTGAATTTACACGGAATCAAAAAAAAAGAAAAAAAGTGTAAGAACTCTACTTGTAAATGTGTCATTGATTTTTGGTCAAATCTACAGAAAACTAACTCCCTTGAAATGCATCAATGAGACACATAAGCAACAGAAGGCTGGAAATCTGTGTGCTTTACTGTCATCCAGCCAACCATCAGCTATGATAGATGTTGTTCAGAGCCAAATACATACCTTATGATTTTAAACAAACATACTTTGTTGTAATAATTTGTCAAGGCTTGTTTTAGTAATATCCTCAGTCCCACAGCTCATGCTGTAAATATATCTATCTCTAATATGTAATTAATATTTATATAAAGAAAGTCATCATGCTGTTTTACATTATAGTGTATACAGTTTTTAAAACCTTAATGAATTATTACAAACTTATAAAAGGTTTGTAAAGTGTGAAAAAAATTTAAAACTTGGATTTGTTACAAGAGGATACACTTTCAACAGTGAAGCTGGGTGATCCAGCAAACCTGGAATGGAATTCTTCAAAGTTATTTGCTGGAAAATATTTTGAACCTGGACCAGTTCCATTCCAGGTTTGCTGAATTAACCAGCTTCACTGATGTAATTATATCCTCTCCAGCCTTGGAGAGTCTTAATAAACAAAGCCCAATGAAAGGAGCTTTGTCTAGCCACAGAAAGTTGAATGGCAAACAAAGCAGGCATGTTTAGTGACTGGGCAGATTTGCTGTTGTTATGTGGTGGGAACTGCCAGATCTAGAAAACCTGCACATTTAAGGGGGAATATGATCACCTTGTATACAAATATAGAAAACTGGTCCATATAGAGAACTCTCTTCCTTATTCATCACTTTGAGATGATTACAAAGAACAAGAGGGCACTCTTTGCTTCTGGAGGAAAAGAAGTTTAAGCTCCGGATAAGGAAGGGATTCCTTTAGGAAAAAGCTGGATGCTTTTCTAGAAGCACAGAATAAAACTGGGTATTCAGGATTTAAAGTAAAAATAACAGGGACTGTTGATCCAGGGAACATCTGATTGCCTCATGGAATCAGGAAGGATTTTTTTCCCTGTTGTAGCAAATTGTACCAGGAATATTTTTCCTTCCGCTGGACCAACTATGTCTTATAGGGCTTTATATCTGGGATATTTTTACTTCCCTAGTGGTATGTCTTTTTTCAACCTGACCTACAATGTCATTTCTTGTACCCTGGTCTCAAAGGAGGATATAACAGAATTAAAGGGACAGATTGCTCCAAACTAAGAGCCAAACTGCATATATTTTCCCCAGCAAAAATGTATGTAAATTCATCCTACTGATGTGAGTTGTTTATACCCATTGTAGACAGATAAATATTAAAAAAAATGATTAATGAGCTCTAAAACGATAAATGGATTAATAATATTTTTTGGAATAGCTCTCAACATACTGAACATTGGATATATTACATTTTATATGCCTATGGTGATGAGATTCAGTCCAAGTGATACAAGTCCACTTCAGCCAATAGGTCTGATTTAATAATGCTCTCCAAAGCTGTATAGGGTACACTTTCATGAGTGAAGTTGGGAGACCCAGCAAACCTGGAATGGATCAGATCCAGAATTCAAAACATTTGCTGGCAAATAGCAAATTACTTTGAAGACATCCATTCCAGGTTTGCTGGATCACCCAGCTTCACTGAAACAAAGTGTATCCTCTCCAGCCTTGGAGAGCTTTAATAAATTAGGGCCAATTACATATGGACTTATGTGGGAGTTTTAATATAGTTCTGTGTTATTTTATGCATGGGTGTGAAATAACATGCTGTCTCAATGGCACATTTACTCACTTTTCTATTTTGAACACACATCCTTTGTAGTCCTGTGGTGTTTATATATTTGTTATTGTGTAGTTTTGCAATTTGATTTGTAGGCTTACAGTAATAAGGGTTCAGAAGCCACAATTTTAGAGGTATTTAATATCAACTTATTTATTAAATTTTTGTGAATCTCCTAATTCATCTAATAAATATAATACTAGCCTTCACCCATGTTTTGACTAAAACAATTGAGCTGAAGTCAAAATCTAAGAATTATTTTCCCTGTATGCCCAATGAAGACAGAGAGAACTTCTTTTGGGGTAAGGATGAAAGCATTTCTTTACAAAAGCTAACAAGAAAGTCTACCTTCAGTCAGAACTAGATTTCCCAGCTGGGTATGGAATTTATTTCAAGCTGTGCATCAATGAAAGTAATACAACTATTTTGAACTTTTAAAGACTTCTTACTACAGAGTTCTAAAATATTAACAAACATTTTTGTATGTATGACTGCAATAGAATTTCAATAGGAACATATTGAATGACCAAATAAATGATCTATACAGTGTTACTTACCAGGGTGGTAAATATATAATGGTAATATTCTGTCATCATTCCCATTGCTAATGCCTAGAAAACAAAAATGTAATATAAGAAAACTTCATGGTTACATGGACTGTCCACTACATTATACCAAATATATATTTATATAAATCATTGGAAAACTTTGGTATTCGAATATTGCATTTTTAAACACCAGCTCAGTACCACACCCACAATAAAGAGGTCCTGCAGAAATGGCTTCATTGAAAATATTTTAGACATATATGGACTTTGTAAATGCTCCTGTGTAATGTTTCTCAACCAGGATTCCTCCAGAAGAAAATTGTGCCTCCTACGTCAGTTACCACTTACACCAATGACGTTTTTGGCTATATGTAAGGGTGACATTTTTCCTGACGACCAGCAATGTAAATAGCATTCTTTTCAGAGGCCACCATGCTGGAGTACTGTATATAGTAAATTTAGAAAGTGTTTCCTAAGGCCCAAAAGTTTTTCAATGCTTTCTCCATGTTAAAAAGTTTGAAAAAAAAGTCTACTCTGGTGCAATAAAAATATCTCTAAAGGTTATCAAACACTGATATCAGTTGTGAAGCAATGTGTCGATCTAGATGTCTCAAACATCTATGCTATGCATGGAAAGCCTGTGTACAACTTCCAGTCATTATTCATAATGAAACCTTTCATTATGAGTAAATCAAAACTATAATAAAATCTTTTCTTTACACCAGTGGCTTCATGTCCTGATCATCCCATTCTTCTACCACTAGGTATAAAAATAAACAACTAATATAGTTTTAAATTATATTTGTGAAAGCAGAGTTTTTTCGTAGTTCATATCATCTTAGCCGTAACATTCTGAGAAGCGAATGTTTTTACGTGATAACAAAAGCTAAAATCCCTACATATGCAAATTATGTTTACAGACATGTTGGCACCATTCAATTTACTTTATACCAACAGCAATGGCTGGCATTTATCAAAAATTATGTTGAGTTATTGTATGTTCTGTGTCCAATGAAGTTATGCTTTATTGCCTTCAATACAGACCAAAGAAAACTACCCTAGTTTTAATCCCCTCAAAACACTACTAGTTAAATACACATGGACTGGCATTGCCTAAAGGAGTTTTCGTCGTTTCATAACGACAAGGAAAATAATAAACACATACCTGTTGCTTTAAGTTAAAATGAACACGTTAGCAGCTGTAAAAGTGAGAAAATATCAGCTAAACCCCTAGGAATGTAAAATAAAAATATTTCTGCCACTAACAACTTCTTTTAGCTGACAATAAAATTAAATGAAAGGTTGCTCACTGCTAGACTGCTGCAATATTAATAACTTTATAAATAATGCATACTGGAATGCTTTAAGCAATACATTTTCACAATAGCCTGAGTATTTTTTGTAAGTAAATAGTTTTAGATATTTACAACATTCCAGGGGATTTTAAGTACTGCAATAGTGTAAATATGAATTTAGAGTGTATGGCATTTCAAGACTCACATTAAATCATAACATCTTTGCAGAATATTAAAGATCAATAAATAAACATAAAATATTCTTACAAGCAATTAAAATCTGTGCATAATGTATCAGCTTGTGGTAAACAGGGATCTATCAGATTTAACAAGATATATTTTAACATCTCTGTTTCGGAATTTGATTTGGTGTTGACAAATATATATTCTGATATGCCCTAGGCTCTTGGCTTGTTTGGATTTATTAGTCTGAAAGAGTTTTCGGCTTTCTTATACACATAAACAAAAACAAATTTAACTATTCTTGCTGCAAAATGCAGTTAGTCAGACGAAGAAGCCTTATTGTGGGTCTCAGCATACCTATTAGTGGCAAAGTCAGTGGGCCCGATTTAATAAAGGATACGAGCCAAAAGAAGAATACATTGTTGTTTGTATTGTAGGTCTGCAATTGCAATTGTAGCAATTTTACATGGAGATTGTAATCATTGACTCTGTCTAGCAGATCATACATTGAAATTCAATAGGTCAGGTGCATTTTTCCTTTTTAACCAGGCTACTTTTTTTTTTACTATAATTTGGTTAGCAAATTTGCAAGCAGACAAATCTTTATTGCAGATCATATGATTTCATTTTTGCAACAAAATATAGTTACTTTTCCTGTGCTCTATCTTCTGCACATTTCCTGGGGCTGCCAGGACTAAATGAACTCCTGCTTGCATGTGCAGGATTTACATCTTTCTGGACTTGCAAATTAAGATTTGCCAAAGATCAAGAAACATAGAAGAGAAGAAGATGGCAGCACCCCTAATAGAATGGGTGAGTGCATTTACAAATTTTAATCAAGGAATGTGCCTGGTCAAAGTTTTTAAAATTTTAGCTATAGTTCTGCTTTACCTTACACAGCTTAGTACAGTTAAGGGGAATTTAATCGGATGAAATTTGTCTTGAACATAGGTATTTGAAGGGAACATAGACCAAGATGAACTTAAGTTAATTAACCTTTTCAAAGTAGTTTCTGGAATCAACTGTATAGTATTTTTACTAGTTATATAGTTATAGAATTTTTTAAAGTTATATATTTTTAGTGTTTTTCAAATACTTAGCTAGCAAACATGACAATTTTTTTTACCTGTTTTAGTATGCCAGCTGCCATGTCATGACTACAGTCAAAGATAACATGGAATTCTTTGCCTCTCTTCATCTCTTTCAGAAGTGGTTTGGCATCCTTTGTGTCCATTGGTAATTGCCGAATTTTAAGCCTTAAGTTGTATCTCGATGGAGCTTTTATTAGCTCTTGTAATCGGATGAGACCTGTAGGAAACAACTAACTGTAAGAAAGGCAGGTACTGTATGATTAAGAATCTGCTAGGACAAATCATACCAAATTCAGTCACCTGTATCACTAAAATTCCTACAGTACATTATGTTTTGTTTTGTTTTCTTTTTTCAGACAGCCCTTCTAATCAAAACTTTATTTATTGTAGCTCTACTCCAAAGAAATTTCAAAAATGTTGATTTTTTTTATTCATATTTAAAATATCTTCATGTCCTCAAGTACTGTATGTGTCTACTGAGCTAATGTACACCTAGTCCCTGTAGGCCACATACATAAATATTTGGAGACAAAATGCAGACAAAATCATTTCAGGTAGACGGAGTACATGAGTTTAGTGGATTATGTCTTATTTTTGAGTGACTTATTACACTTATCTAGATCACAAACTTGTTCTAATAAGTGTATTGCTTCTTTCCATGATTGGGAAATTGAACATTTCTTGTTTTTTTGCTGGTACCCTTTGAAAAAGTCAACACTAATGAACCTAGTCTCGTAAAGGATTTATCAGCAGGATGGACGATGGTTGATATACAGAAGAAGGGTCACCTTTTCCGATCGTCATGCTGCCTGATATTGTGCTCATATGCACTATAAATATGTAAGTGCTCTATGTTACTTAATTTAAAGGTATTGCCATAAGTTTTTTACGCTGTTAGAGTTAATTATTTAATTCTTTATATATAAGCAACATTTGATAGTAAATGGCTGGGGGAAAAAAGTCATACTTGGAACAGATAAAGCCCAGTATTGCATTATGGACTATGCCTTTTATCTTTCTGCTTTGAAAGGTGAATAGTAGGGTGTTCCATTGTTTGTGGTTTCTCCTGGAACAGTTTATTTTTAGAAAAAAAGAATGTTAGTTTAAAGACAGGTTTTTATTGTATAGGAAGGATCACTTTGATTTGAAATCTTTTTTTATGGACACTGATTTACACTTGCAGTGTAGTTATTTTTGTAATATATTTTATATATATTATTTGAAGGGGAGCTCTACATGAGTACTTGTTTTCACATTCAACTATTTTTCTCTATTGAACTATTGTTGTTCAATGTGATACTAAGATTATGTTTTGTGAAATGCTATATATTCACAACAAAAACATAAGCACTTCCCCTGTCCTTATCTGACATACAGAACTATTCTAACAGTAGTAGGAAGACTAACTACGCTCTCAAATAAGCCTCCATCAAAAAATGTTTATTGTGAAAAGTCACAAATGATAAGCTGACAAAGCTCAAAGGCATTTCATTTATGAGTGCTCGTTCCGTAAACACACCTATGAATAAGCTGTGCACATTTTACAGTATAACTGATTTCCAAAGAATCAAGCTGCTTTACCTTATAATTAACCCTTACACATATATATTTAAAAATAAAACATCAATCAGAAACCTAATATATACAGTTAATAAATGGATATGAAAAATTAATATTAAAAATAAAGAAGTCATATGATGCCTAATACAACTGAATTCAAAGAACACCATGAAAACTTACACATCTTTTATTGACCCAAAACATAAATATATAAAAATTTTACAGTTCCTTGAGGAAAACACATTATAGATAAAATTTAGTTATTTTCTCACATTTCTTTTTCAAATGTTTGCCATATATATTTAAATAATAATTTAAAAAGATTTTTTTAAAATGAGGGCAAAAGAGAATTTGTATTTCCTGCCAACAACACCAGCAGCTAGTGGATCCAGAAGGCGATGCTAAATAGGATAGAATTTTTAGCAGTAAATCGATCACATTCCAGACACTGGAAAATAGGTGCCCACATACTTGTATTGGTTTATTGTGATCATATGATAGGCTGGTTCGCATGTAAGTTGGTACAATAGAGATAGGCAGGTAGTTAGTGCTGATAGTAATTGATAAAGCAAAGCGTGAGTAGGAATTTTCATTGGAATTTTCACTCCATATTCTTTTTTTATAAGAGTTCCTTTTTCATACTTCCATGAAAGAATATCAGGATGAGAGTGGAAAGGCAAGCACCTGGATGGAAAGCTGAGCAAGGTTTGGCCACTTCTGGTAAATGATGGAAAGAAAAGTTTGCGTGCAAAGGCAAACTGGCTCTGGTAAAAACTATTTTCACTGCCACTGCTGTTATTGGTTGGGTGGCACTAATCTTTAGAAGTTGTAGTTACATCCATGTGCCTGATAAATGCTATCAAGAGCTGGGATATTTCACAAATATCTAACATTTCTCCAAAAAGCCTTTAAATACCCACAATTTTCTTTTAAGTGTGGCTACTCAATAATCAAGAATACTTGTTTTTTTCATTGATTGTTCTGCCTAGTTGGCATTCTTTTACAAATAGTTATTTCTTGTTTGCACTCCAAAGGCTTTAAAAATTAGCCTTTCATTTGTAATCAGACTAATGAAGAGGTATTGTGCCTAAAAATATTGCTTTGATTTTCACTTGTGCTATTAAGGTAGAACTAATCCCAATCACTCAAATCTAGTATAAGATTTAACTTGGTATTGTAGCATTTATAAAAATAATGCCTGGTTGTTATGCCATAACGTTTTTTTTCAGAAACTTTTTGTTATTGGGTGACAACTATCTCCTATTTGTGGCACTACATTGTCGCGCGGGTTGAGATTACAAGATGCCATAGTGGGACACTTTATGCAGGCATGGTTATTTGTTGTTTTTTGTTTTCAGGAACCTATTTAATATTAAAGATTTGTAATACCAATATAATGTGTACATGTAGAGAGAAGGTGACTGTAAGAAGCTTGGGTAAATGTTTCAGTATTGAGATGCAAAACATAGGATTACATAGATAAAACAACATAATTTTGTTATTTTTACTAAAAATGAATGACCCATTCCGTTACTAAAATACCAAACTCTCTCAAAATTTTACATTAGGGGAACAAAGATTTCTATTTTGTGTATTGTCCAGTCCCAAAATTAATAATTATAATATGGAATTTAAAGAGTTCCATAGCCTATTTTACATGGTATTATTGCTTTTTCCTAATTTGTGTTTTCAGAATAACAATATGAGTTTAGTTTTTCCTTTCAAATAAATAATACTTTGACCACTGTGTACAATTCACTATTTTGGGGGTTAGCAATAAATGGTAAATCTCATTCAGGGAAAATTTTTTAAAACTTCATTAATCTGACTGGCATTAACGTCCGACAGATATGTTGAGAAATCCAAGCATATTCATAAATTTAGGTGACCAGACTGGCTGAGCCCTAGTATACCCATCATTGGCAAGTAACACTGAAATTTACCCACAAACTATAGAAAATCTAAAACAAATATATGTTGACAAACAACAGTAAAAATTACAAAAAAGGAGCACATTAAAATAGCCAATAGAGAACCAAGTACAGCTCCCCTAACAAAGAAAAAAACATTATACAAAGCATATAAAAGAATATTTTCTTGGAATGCTAACAGATAAATATTTCCTGGGTGTAGATCTGATACAGGTAGTGAATTTAGACCAACTTCCACTTATCAATGAGGCTGTAGATGACATTGGGGCCTATGCAGTATAAATGTGGACTGTGAAATCAGGGGCATCATGATATTCCATAGCTGGTAGACAAAACCCCTGATATAAACCAATCCAAAAGGAGGCCATGATGGAGGACAGAGAGTTCTGGAAGACCTATGTGGAGACTACATTTGTAAAGAATGGCAGATTCAGGCAAGCGCTTGAGGGATAGGCATCCATTACACCAAATGTGAGGCAATTTCTTTTCTCCCTACCCTTTTCCAATCTAGAACAGTTGTACAGGTCCATCTCTTGCACCAACATTGCCAAGTCTAATTTCAGTAAACATGGTCAATTTCTGTGCATTAGAAGCTGCATTAAGTCAAATAGAGCCCATTCCTATTTTCTGGCTAAAAAAACATCCAACATTATCCAACTCTTCTGACCCCATTTACTAGATTTTAGTCCTTTTAAAATGAAGTTTCAGCATCACACATATGCATTACCTAGGGCAGTTTGCATGAAGTAGGGTACTGTAATGTTTTTGGAAACCTATTACCCACAATGATGACGCCATGGCAGCACCTCCAACAACCAATGATTGGCTTGCAAAGCATACCGAAGCACAGAAAAAAGTTATAATAAATGATAATTATTGCAATGGATAATGAAGCGTTTTTTTTTATCCAAAATCCATTTATTTATGGATAATAGAGGTAAGTGATGACCAGGGAAGATACTATATGACTATTTTTTTATCCAATAAAAGTATCACTTAATCTGAAATCTAACCTGCAACACTTAACCCTATGATTCCCAACCCTAACTTTTAACATCAATCTCTGCCTCTCTCACCCTCAGATCCGTTCTCACTTGAATATATAGAAAACCCCGGTCCAAGTCTCATTATTGCTGAAATGCTAGAGGCAAGGTTACCAAATGCATTGTTTCTGTTTACCATGGTAAACCCAATGGCATCCAAAGACTTATTTTGCTGTTTTTCAGGAAGAGGCAGTGAATTTCTTACCCTTATGGGGCCCCCAGAACCGTCAGTAACAATTTACAAGTGCTTAGAACATGAAAGTGTTTCCAACTTGACATTATATTTTGGAAATACCAAGACAGGATCACATATATGGTATTTTGTTTGTGATGCAGTGTCTCCTATATTTCAATTTCACAACGTGGCAATGTGTGTTATGTGACAGTCTCACTGGCAGTGTCTCTAACAAAACTCTAAATTTGGCATAGCAGTCACATGGTATTTTTCTATAATTATATCAATCATGACTATAAATTAAGAATTAATTGCACCAGATTACAGAGGTCTTCTATAAACCTATACACCAGCTATATCACTTTTAAAGCTGCACCCCTGACAAACAAAACATGCCCTCTACTCTCCAGCCAATATCCTTTCCATACTGGCTGCCCCTGCTTAACCCTAAACCTTATCCTTAAGTGGACCTATCAATGAGAGATTATGTAAACTCCCATTTCTGATTTGGTTTTAAAAAAAGCTTTGCTCGTTGATGTTCCAAGTCTGTGCCTCTAATATCTTATATTGATCTGAGCTAGGATGAGTGTACAGTTCAGGGGTTCAGCACATTGCCACACAACTTGTCACACAGTTATCTGGATGCTTGTCTCATGCGTGTGACTGACATTACTGACACCAAAAAAGTCTTACATTTAGAAGATGAGCAATCTTTTCAATTAGTTCAGCAATAGCAGTTTAACTAAGGTTTATACTCAAATCAATGTAGTTGTCATGTGTTTTTCAGTTAAAATTAGACATCTTGGTTTATATTCAGATCAGTTTAGATTCAAGTAAGCTAATCATGGTGCAATAATATTACCAAAATATTTGCTCCAATATGCATGACACTGGAAATTGTAAGACAAAACACATCATTGAAATAATGAAACTTTTGATCAATTGTCTAGGTGCACTACCTTTCATTTACCAACTTTATATTTCATTGTCACTTTACCCTGCATAAATTGTAATGTTTGATTCCTAGCTTTTTTTTTCACTTACTCGTTGATATCAATGGCATGTTACAAAGTCATTAATGAAAAGATAAAACAACAAAAGCTTGGAGCATTTCTAATTGTGAAGACATTCCCATGCTTAGGCCTACTTTTAGGTCATTTACAACTATCCTTTCTTTCCTTTCACCAGTAACTTTCCAACAGGCCTTCATTTTTTTTCTAATGCTTACATTGTCCACTTCTATAGCACATTGCCATGGAAAAAAAACTAACCTTTGATAAGGTTGGTAATTTATTACTTATTTTACCTATACATATATTATGTTAACAATTGCTTGAAATGTAATTCACAAAGACAAAAGGTCCATTTATCACTCATTATCAAGATGTAGAATTCTCACCTCCTTTAGAGTGTTGTTATGACATATTCAAGGTAAATTCTGATGCCTGTTGCACTGTGATGACTAGAAATGTAGACATTTTCTTCAATTTCACATGTAATGCATGAATGTAGTGTCATTTCATGGAGAAGGAAAAGAAGGCATCATAAAGCCATCATTTCTACACAAATGTTTGTACCTTACCAATCTGGACAATTTGCAATATTGAATACAAGTTATCAAGAAAATTCATCTGACATGAAAAATGAAATGTCTCTGGATACCTATCAATGGTTTTGTGGTAGATTGTTCAATGCCATGAATTTCATATAAGAGTACAGATTTTGGGTAGTCAGGAGAATTGCTTGTCCTTCTTATGCTGTTTGGGTATGAAAAAATGTAGCTCTAAATCAACCTAATATTTCAAATCTTCATTTGGTGTGGAAATCCTAATATTGTTATATTTTAAACGGTTTCCTTCATTCCAAATGTTATTTATTAGATTAGATTAGGAATGTGTTAAGTGAACGTAAAATGGTCATCAAAAGCATTAGCTCTGCCCACCTGCTATACATTTAAAAAGTGTTAAAAAAACACAAAAATGTAATTTTTTCTGTTCATAAATCTGTGATGTTAAAATAACACCAATCTACCAGACAAATATTACACCGTAAACTGAGAATGCAAAACATTTTGCAGTTTTAGTAAATTGCATTGTTTCATCAAGCAAAATAAAAAAAAAGTGATAGAATAATTGACACCTTCAGTGTATTTTTGTGTCGTATTAATTTAAATACAACAGAAATCAGGATTTTTGGTCTATTGTTTTCTTTTTCTAACTTTTAGTCTCCTTAGATAAGGGCTAAACTTTTGTTAGGGATAATAAAATTTTTATACAACCTGATTTCTTTATGTGCAGTTTATATATTTGTAAAACGTTAGGGATATGGTTTTAGGTTTTGTTTTTTGTTTTTTTTTGTTCCTCAATCTTTATGACATTACTTGTATTTTCCTAAATCACTTTAATTCATTTTTTGAACACCTTTTACTTTTCTTTCCTTTTTTCATAAATTGTTTCATTAAGCATCCTAAATTTCACTATTATAAAGATGCTTTTCTGATATCCACTACTTTTTTCTAAAATAAAATCTAGGTGTAATGTAAATAGTGAGAAATAAGCCATAAATTACACAGTATCCCTGAAACATTTTGTAAATGTCTATTGGCGATGTTACAGCCAGTAAAACTGCCAGGCAGTTTTTAAGGGGGTGTCTTTTTGCAGCATTTTCACCCTTGCTGCTATATAGCTGATTTACGGTTGGTACTATACAAAAGCTCCACCCAAAGACATTTAGTTTGACAGGACATATATTCTTCTATCTGCAGGAGTTTAGAGAATTATATAAAAATCTGCTCAGTGCCTCCCACCCTCTGCAGAACAGTCTAGCAGAAAGGTTTGAAAATCTAAGCTTCCGATTGGCATTTACCAATATAAAAGAAGTAAATCACATTGCTTTAAAGAAATGTAACATTAAAATACCTGAATAGGAAGAATAGGAGATTTCGATAGACTTAACAACAAGATTGCTATTTGATTACTGTGTTTTTTAACTAACAATACAGACTGTTAATTGGTTGTTTTAACTTTGCTTTTCTAAAAATATATTATTTTGTAGTTCTCATGTTTGATGATATAATGCAAACTGAAATGTTCCTCTTTTGTGGACACTATGGTCCCAAAATTCCTGAGCCTCACCATTTTTTAAGGATTGTGTCATTTAGAAAATAAACTAAAAATCTACCCAAGCTTTAACCTTAAATGATAAACCAGCGAATGAGCTTTAAAACATGCCCTCAGTGATCTCTGTAGTTGCAGAAACTGTGCATTTATTTACTTTTAAATTACACAACAGAACCACTCTTCTTTTAAGCAGTTCATTAGAAATGAAAACACTAGAAGGTTTACAAGACACTTTGGGGAGAAAAACCCAGATGAGCAAAACTGCCTGATAAAACTAAATATAAGATTAAAATGCTTCTACTTATTATAATTCCTGTTTTACTTTATGCTTTGAGGATGAATTGCTCCTTGATGGCACTCTTATTGATGGCCTTTATTGAGCATGTCCCTTTTAACTTTGATTGCAAAGAGACTTAAAGCCAAGCTCTAACTATAATACAATATTTTAACCTGCTCATGTCCTCATATATCCTCTCCTTGATCTTTTCATGCCCCTATGTATTTCTGCAAATGGTGACATATGTACATTATCCATGAAGCCAGGGAGTGGAATCTTTGGAAGATAAATTGACAAACCGATTGTCCTTGTCATCTATCCAATAATGCCCACACTCTTTTAATTATAGCTCATTCTACAATGGATTTGGGCATAGTAAACTGACATCAGACATAAAATATTACACCCTCATACCACATTCAAAAACATAGTCTGTATATGCCTCTTACTGCTAAGGGCACAATACAGAATGGGACATATGGTCCTTCTAATATTCTTCATTATTAAATTGTATTAATAATTTAATATTAATTAAAATGTGATATTATTAAAGTGTGGTATATTATGCTGCCCCACAATTTTTATATTTACTGTTTATTATTATAATTTAAAGTTGATAGATGAAATTGAATGTCAGTAATGCTAACATGTATTTAGAAAAATACATGGAAACAAACATAAGGTGTAAAATGGTTCTGCAATACAGGGTACTTCTGTTCACCCAAGCAAGCCTTCAAGACATTTCTGCATTACTATGGGCTAAAAGTGTAAAACTGAATTATTTTACCTATTAAGTTACAAGCAAAGTTAGCTTTTGTTTTTAAAATATTTCTTCACTTTTTGAAAAAAAAGAAATTGGCTTCAGGGTCTGAGAGTGTCTAATCAATGAAGCAATAAGATTTTATTTGCACAAACTAAAATGTACTTCTTCAAGAAGATTATATTTTGTCTGAAGTGTCTAACTGAAATTATCTTATTTCAAATCAGAAAGTGATAGACTTATATAATCCTTTCCCTTGCTATAATTTTAATTAGTTTTGTTTCCTTTTTTTTTCTGACAAGAAAGGAAATGAGGATTCCCTGACAAACAACTCATAACCATTATGTGCTAATTGTGACCGACATGATCGTTTTGTGAGTATTTACAACACTTTTGCATTATTAAACTACATTTTAGAAACAACATAATTAACAACATTAAATTGCAATATGCAGTGTAACAACTGGAACCCTAATGGCTGATATGGCATCACATGGATATCATAGATTCAAGATATGATATGATGGTGGGCCTAATATTTATTCCTCCCCATTAGTTTTGCTGTTGGTTCTGCATTTGGTAGTTTTTATATTCTTGAATATTAGCTCAATCTGCTTTTAAACCCTTGTGCCAATTACTGGTTCCAAAATCTACTTTTATCCAGTTGTTAGAAAAGTAATATGCATTACAAAAGAAAATACTGTAGATGATCATTTCTCACACTATGTCCTAAGTTAAAGGGCCTTATTTATTAAAGCTCTCTAAGGCTGGAGGAGATACACTTTAATCAGTGAAGCTGGGAGATCCAGCAAACCTGTAATGGATCCGGTCCAGGATTCAAAACATCTGCTAGCAAATAACAAATGATATTGAAATAATCCATTCCAGGTTTGCTGGATCACCTAGCTTCACTGATGAAAGTGTATCCTCTCCAGTCCTGGAGAGCTTTAATAAATCAGGGCCTATAAGTATAGATGTGGAGCTGGACTAATACAATTCAGAGTTTGTTCTTGATTTGTTTTGTTTTTTTAATTTCCTAAGAACATTTTTTCCTTCTCCTTAATGCCAAAATAAATAATTAAAAACAATCTACTAGATTAGGCTTCTTTCACACTTGCATTGTAAAACCGCATAGTTAGCCACTCCCATGCAAAACTGCTTCTATGCACCCAGAAGTTGCAAACAGCACCATAGGTCAGAAGGTGTACCCATGTTTACTGTGCTGTACTTCCTCCAGAGAAGAAAAAGCAACGGCCTGGGAAAAGCAACATGTTACTTGCAGAAACCATGTCACCAGTGCAGGCACAAAATTGTTCCCAACAGCTCCCATTTGGTTCAGTGGGAATGGTTGGCAATGTGGTTGAGCCTACAGTACAATGTTGTGTTCAATCACAAGTCTGAAATGGCCGTCAACTTTTTAAGTGCAAAATGATATGTAGTTAAATTCTCAAGGTAAATTTTTACCAAAGACTGTTTAGACTACACTTTGGGTCTGTTTCATGTTAAACAGTTATTGAATATATTTTAGTGTGACAAGCATTTTGGCTTTTTCCCCCGATTACAGGAACCTAAATTGTCTACATATATGTTTATATAAACATTTGATTCGAGTACAGTATATCACTGATAGAGGAGTATGTCAATTTTACTCTTTAGATGGCTATACTTTTGTATATGATTATCTGACAAATTACCTTAATCTATGTAAAATATGCATCTTGTGGTATCCAAAATACAGTATATAATATTATATTACTAAAGTTTGGATTTCTCTATTTTTACTAGAAGAGACCTCAGTGAACAAAATAATAGAGTTAATTAGGTTTTGTGTGGCAAAAACCAACACAAATAAGTTCTTTTTCATGTGCTCCATGGGAATCTTACTGGACCCAAAGACCCAACTATCTTCCCATAAAAAGCTATATACCCTTGTTGGTTGTTACAAAATATAGAAAAAAAAACACTTGTTTATTACTTTTTTGGAAAAGAGTACCAAAAGTCAAAATACTTTTTTGTACTCCAAGGAACATTCATATACTCTAAGGGGTCTATCGGTAAAGTAGTGGATCCATGATTTACTCCCTGGTGAAGAATTTTCCAGGTCTATGTATTTCAGTGGCAGTATTTAATCCTATACTATGGAATATGGAATGTTTCAGTGAAGACCAGATTCACTGCTTTCTAGACAGACCCCTAGGAGCAATTACTTTTGGTTATGGGGGGAAAGTGATGCAAAAAAAGGGAACATTTATTACATTAATCATGATCACATGAAAAGAAACCAGATTTTTTAGGCTATATATAATTTACATAGCCTGCAATCTCACCATACGTTTTCTTGCTGCTTGCTTGTTCTAGGTAATTGACTTACATATATTTAAGCCATGTACATCCTTACCAGAAGAAAGTCAGAAGTGGTAGTCTTTATTATTATTTTTAGCACTAGCAGTGGCAGTCCAATATTGACATCAGGATAATGATTAAGGACAACAAGCTATAAAAATCCTAATTGATCCTAGTTAACTATTTTTCTAGAATTCTTGTTAATAGGAAACCACTAAGGTGTCCGTGCAGAATGTGACATACAATGTGCCCATACGACCCCTCCATTATATTATGAACCTTGACAGCACAATTTATATAAACTAGTATGAACCTATAGAGCCAGAAATGTGCTGAAATAATTAAGCAGATATTCAGATTTCCTCACATATGGTTAGAATTGCAAGGAAGTAGGACACCATTAAAAGTAACTTTTTTTTTCATATACGGATGTAGATTTTCTAAAATTATACTAGGATGTGTTCAGGCAGAAAAAGTAGTTTGAGGTGATGATTACACTTTGGATCAAAATAACAGGGTTGTTGAATGCCTAAAGAATTTAAAAATTGCATTGTAGATACTTTAAAATTATAATAAGATGTATTTCAGACAGAAAAATTATTATGTAGTGATAACGTTTTGGGTAAAAAACTTAGAAATGTTGAAATGTCTAAATAATTCATAAACCCTAAAGTGACAAGTTTAATGGATCATTTATATTCCATATCATTGCAGCAATAGGTAGACTGTGTTTAAAAGTTGTTAAAATGAATATTAAATTAAATATCTAGAACGCTGGTCAGCATTTGAAATTCAAAATAATTGGGCAGAAAACAAAATCTGAGGTATGAGGTATCCTTAAATCATACAATGCAATGTATTTAGCATGAATATATGTATTTGTGCTGATTCCAGCCTCTTTATCATGCCATCTACAGAAGCACTCAAACTGAGAGCAGGAGGGATAGTAGTAAGAGCCAATCAGATGTGTTTATAGTCACAGGTGTGGGGAAAAACCAGATGGAGATCTTCACTGTGAAATAACTGACTGTGGCATAGAAATACCCAACTGGGTTTGAAGGGCTGTTGCATAGGATGGTGGTGTATATCTAAATACTAATTGTGGAGGCAAGAAGAAGAGAGAAGTAAATCCTTTGGTGTAAAAGAGCAGTGAGATTGGCTTTTTTTTTTCATCCTACGTCACCTGATCTCGCGCCTGGGTTGGGTGATGTAGGATGAAGAACCCGAAAGAGAAGACGAAGATGGCGGTGCCCAGAGCGCTGGCTCTGGACAGATGCCAGGACCAATGCCGAGACGACGCGGGACCCGATGCCGGACACCCCTGTAGTGATCAGACTGCCCTGCGGGTTTGAAGGTAAGTGTGTTTTTGTTTTTTTTTAATATAGTTCCTCTTTAAGAGACTCAACAGTTAATTCTAGAACTAATTGTCTGTGTAGGTGTTTTACCAGCTACTGTGCCACCAGTTGTATTTAATCCTCTCTTTTTTATTTTATTCAATTTTTGTTTATATTGTTATTCACTTCCATTTGTTTAAAAAAAATTCACTTTATGTAAACCAAGATAACTGTAAAATAAAATAATAAAAAAATCCACAGCCAAATATGTGTTGCCAGAATGTTTTAAAGATGCATAAAAGACCCTCTTTATCCAAATATAATTTTTTTTTTTCAAATTTTTTGGTCATAGATACATATCCCCATGGCATTGCCCAGCATGTGACCATCCTAAGATAAATTAGTAATATAAACACTTTTAAACTAGACTAGGCAACAAAGCCCAGTTGTGCCTAATTTTGTCAGTGGCATGAATACATATACAAGAAAAACTCATGCTGTTTTCACTCAGGGCTATGTCATTTTAAGCAAATCAAAGTTCACGAATAAGAAAGAACATATATGTGATCTAGTTAACTCAATAAAGCAGAAAACTAATATTGAAATTCATTGTGTAGGGTTATACAATTTTGCTTTAAACATTTCACAATTTAAACATTCTAAACCTATTTTAATTATTTACAATGAGCTATTTATTTACTTTTTAACTGATCATTTATAGCAAACTTCATCCCACAGATTGTATAAACTTAGCATTAGTAAAATAAGGTACAAAAATATAAATGACTGTGCTACAGAAATGGACTAGGAATAGCCAATTAGAGTATATCTTAACTTTCTATCTCTTTAAGCTGACTACAGTGCTGTTCATTAAAAGCCTTTAATTAGCTTTGCTGTTTACAAGTTAGGGTTTGAATAAAGTACCATACAGCTAAAGCCTCATGTTATGTGCACCCATTATACTAGCCTGTAAAAACTCAAATTCCATCATTTTACAATTAAAAGATATCATAATAAAATTAAAAACCTAATACAATTAGGGCAAAGGTTGTATAAACTATGATATAACTTGTGGTTACAATATGTACATTCATGGCAACCACACACCTACATAACTTTAAATCTATATTTTTTAGGAAATATATGCCAAAAAATATTTTTTTTTACTATTTCTAAACTGATACTGTAATATTCTATACAGTGTGTATGATAGTTGTATTTATGTTTTATATGTTTAAATATGTTTAATATGTTTAAATGTAATAAATTAAATGTTTATATACAATTTTACACAATCTTTAATTTTTTTATAATGTATACATATTAGTTACATTAGAATATGTTTTAGCAACATATATTGTGTGTGAGAGTTGTATTTATGTTTTATATATTTACTGTACTTAGGTATATACACAAAATTTACAGATTTTACACAATTTTCTGTATTTTATAATGTATATGTTTAGTAACATTTTGGTATGGTTTGGCAATATATAATGTATATGAGAGTTATATTGTAACATATAATATATTGCAAGGACTGTAATACACAGCTCAGAATGTGCTGCATAGCAATTACTTTGGTCTGGACTTTTTATTTTATGCAAATTATAGTCATCTTTACCAGATAGCCCTTGTTAGCCATATTTAGGCTATTCATGACTAACTGGAGTGATTTTATATATTTTCCTTGCTTTTTTACAGTTTCTTCTGCTTGACATATCTGGAGGATTTTATCTGAGGGTTGATTTGCATTGCAGAGTCTTTCTTTTAACACATTTTCTTTGATGTCAAAAATGATTCAATCTTAGATCAAAGACTTTAACAATTTACCAAAAGCACAACTTTGTGAGTCTCGATAAAGAGGCTGTTCCACCTAACTTTAATTTTCCTTTTTAATCAAAATCTTTCTCTCTGTCTTCTCTAGCAATTGACACTAATAAACATTACTTGGTTATTTATATACTCACTTTACAATATAATTAAAGATGACATCCAATATAGCATGTATAAAGTGGTATAGATTCTAGAAAAGCTTGGAAACTTAAAAGTCATATTTTCCTGGTCATATTCCTATATTATTATTTTGTTTTGTTTGTCTCTCACTCTCTTGTTCTTATATATATATAATAGTTCTACTGTGTGGTCAAGGATAAGCTTAGAGGCTAATATGATTAGTCTTTTTTTTGTAATGTGCTTGCTACTCAAATTATAGCATTTAATTTGAAACATTAGGTTACAGTGGCAAAACATATTATTGCATGGTTACTCCTATTCAAAGCAATCAACACTCATTTTGGCATTTACTTTCACAGCTAAGAGTACCAGGAAATATTAACCTTGCCATGATACACATAGAGTCATATATATCATTATTAAAGGGACTATTCACTTAGCAAAGTCAATTAAAGTAATGTCAATTAAAGTGAAATTGTGTACAAACCAATCATCATTTGCTAGCAAACATTCTGTTCTTTTTCCTTACTTAACTTTATATACAAACAATCACTTTGTTGCTGAACAGCTCTTTTGCTGTTTTAGTTCATTAATTTGTGACCCACCCTAATGATATGTTTCCAATATTAATCCAATATAAATTAGACTCAAGTCTTATCTATGGCAACAAAGTAGAACTGTTGTAGAATGTATATATATATATATATATATATATATATTCATTTATATATATATATATATATATATATATATATATATATATATACAACAGTTCCACTTCTCACTTTAAACTGGTATTAACAATGGGATCCTGAATTGTGTTAAAAAAAAAAGAAGAAAAAAAGAAAAACTTTCATAACAACGTTTTTTTCACCATTGTGCTATGAAACAGCGATGGTACTACAATCAGTCTCACTTTGTTATGTCCTCTAACAGAATCAGAATTCGAATTAAACTCCTAGTCCGAATCTTATATAAGAAGGGGAGGGCTGAATTTCTGTTGGTTGCTGGGTGTGGCTATACATGCTCCGACACCTTGGAACACTCAACTGGTTGATAAACTGGAAAATGATTTACGGTTTGCAAATACTTTTATGAAAATTCGATTTTTCAGGTGAAACTATTTTCCCTAAACCAAATTCCTAAAATTTGCCCACTCATCCCTATTAGGCTGTCCTATGCGAACAACTCTCTATCCTGCATCAAGAGCTACCATTTAAGTATTTCACAGCAAAAACAACTAATATTTATGTTTTCAATGTTAACATTAACTCATTTTTTTTGGTAAATGTATAAAATTTCCTTATTGATATATTAGAGAGATGATTCCTCCAAACATCCTTATTCATGAACAAAACTATTATACCTCTATTACTTGAACAGCTGTTTATTTACCTGATGCATATGTAAATCCCAGGACTGCAAAAAACAATGTGACCTCTGGCTCTCACTCACATTTCTGACACAATATAATGATCTTTATAGGTTCATAAAGCAAAAGGATTTTCAAAATTATAATTATATTATTAACTGATTATCAACAAAATGATTGTAGTACGGCCCTAATCCCTTTCTGTTTAGCCTCACATTTCCTCCAGAGGCTTTGTCTACAGAATTCTCAAACCTGGCCTTTGTATTTTAATTATACGGCATACTGAAAATTGAATACTGTTTATTCACTTGACTTGAATATGGCAAAAAATGTAGTATGCATAGAACAACAAGTCTTGATTGGATGGCCGAAGTCAACATCTCATTCACCAAGCTAAGTAATATTATTCTTGCAGGGTAGCAATTCACTGTGCTAAGTGATCAACCTTCTCTCACATGAATGTCTACTTCAAATTTAGAAATTAATGCTTTGACAAAATATTTAAAAATTAATGTACTTTGTTGAATATTCTAGGAGCTGGCCAAACTGATATTTTACCATGCTGCTCTACCGCAACCACTCTCTATGAATATGTATTAATAAAACATACCTTTCTGTAATTAAAATGATTTCTTGAGCAGATTACTTTACATTGCTGTATGACATCAATAATTGCAAATTATTTGCAAATAAAATAAAATAGTTTGCTTTGTTTTATACATATCAATGTATTTGAATAATTAATATATTTTACTGAGAAAATATACTTATTATGAATTTATTGTTTTAGAAATGTGATTTTTGGATATTACATATAACAGTAAAAAGCATTTGTTCCTGCGCTTACCTGTGTAGTAGAAATCATAAAATATCTCCTACAGTGTATAATTAGAAGAATGCAGGACACCTGGTGTGTAGTGATCTTATAAGTGGAGCTTTGTGACTTTCCATGGTAGCTGATCCCCTTGGTGTCTTGCAATATTGTTATTTTTTACAGCAGGGGACATATTAGACTATAATATATACACTATTTCAGTGCATGGAACACAAAAACTGAACATTATGCTTACCTTTATCTGTCAAGGGTTTACGATTTATTGTTTATTTTTCTGTTTCCAGGACACAAAGCAGCCACACAAGCTATAAAAATCATATCTGATATGACAAACATTTTATAAAAATAACTTTTCATCCTGGGGTAAAATGACCCATAACACATAAAGGCATGTCTAAACGATTTGGTTTATTCTAGCATCTAAAAGGCCTTAATAAAACATTGATCATCTAGATACACAAGAATCTTTGTTGCTGCTAAACCCTACTTGACCTTTCTCTAAAATGTCCTCTCCTGACACTCAGGTTCTCTTTGAAGAAGTGGTAGATGATGCTCATGTAGCATGCTTCCAGAACCTTTAAGACCATAAACCCAGTTCAGAAAATCATGTAGTGATGATGCTCCTGTAGAGCGTTTTCAGAGCCTACAAGACCATGACAAGTGCAAAAAAAAAAGGCAGCAATGCATTTTATATAAAGGTAAAAATAGATCCTAAGGCCATAAAACGTGGAATATAGACATATTCGCCTAGATAGAACATTTTGTTACTTATGGTGAAAGGAATTAAATAAAATCTCTCATATCCATAGGAGTTAGACTGTGATCTTATTTTGTTACATGTGTTTTAAAATGTACTAGTAGTCCATAATTTATGTATGGGTCCATTCTCTTTGGAGACTGTATGCCCACTGTTTTGGGTCTGTTCAACTTAAATGTATTTTTCAGCTTCAAAAAGACTGGCTTGTTAAAAATGTATTCAAAAATTGTACAAAGAAAAGCTGTGACTGTTCTAATAATTGTATATAACATAAGCATTTGCAGAACAAATTGCAGAAAGTAGTGGTCTATTGGAGCTGAATCAATGAAACATGAACAAAGCAAATGGGAACAAACACAAAGGCACTGACAAAAAACCCGGTTTCTTCCGTTAATCTATGAAAAAATTTAACAAGAATTCCGATTGGACAACACCTAATTTTCTCTCATTTATTCTTTCCAGTTTTATTGAATCAGAAATATTGCTACATATTTATTTACATAAATGGTTAAAGAAGGCACATGGCAATAAAGTCCTACCTAAAATGTATCCTCAGCACCCTAAATTCCTAATTTATGCAGGGAATAACTATAATATGGGCATGAAAAAAATATCCTTATATTTAAAAATGTTATTTTTAAATGTACGTATTTACTTCTGTATGAAATGCTTATATCATAAAAAAAAGTTAATTGTGTAATTTAAAATTGCTATACTAGAGAGATTTCTAGTTTATCAAACAAAGAACAGTTCTCATTAGGACACACTGCTCTTATTTCTCTTTTATTGTAGCTTGAGCAAAAGTTATGTCCATAGATTAATTATTCTCATACCTTTACAGTTCAGCAGAGATTCACAAGTAATTTCCAGTTAGGCATTTTTATATCTATCCTTATATGACTTTGACAGTCTCTCTGATTACTACTTATATTTCACTGCATACTCTTACAAGCGGAAAGGCCATCACTAAAGAGAGTTGAGCAGAAG
The DNA here is from genome assembly GCF_032062135.1 of Pyxicephalus adspersus. Classification (NCBI taxonomy): domain Eukaryota; kingdom Metazoa; phylum Chordata; class Amphibia; order Anura; family Pyxicephalidae; genus Pyxicephalus; species Pyxicephalus adspersus. Next base: position 77,503,908 of record NC_092861.1, on the reverse strand, counting down.
AATAAAGGTAGAAATTATAAGGGATTAAAGATGCATGAAAACAGTGACATGTACTCGTAAAAATTGCTAAAGAAAGATAGTAATCTGAGATTGAAAGTATTGCTTTTGTAATATATAAATATCTGTAACCCATAAATAACTCTGATGATACAAATTTACAAGAAATAAGTAGATAATATGTAGAAATAAGTCATGGTTTTGTAAAGTATTACATAGATTTAAATATTTCCTATAAAAGAACATTTTTAAATACCAGGGGCACTATATGAAATCAACAAAGCTATACAAAGGTATTGGTGAACACAGAGCTTAGAAATCAGTAATTTTCAGCTAACCAAATCTTACACAGAACCTGTAACTCGTGGCAATGTCATAGTATAGTAGGTACAATCCAATAAGGAGAATTTAATGTTACCCATTATGTTTGGTTCAGGTTAATGTTGGCCGGCATTGCCAGGCTACACAGATGCTGGCCGGCATCTGCGTCCCTGGAGTGTGAACATTGGGGACGTGAAGCCAGGGGACACAGATGTCGGCTGGGCCGGGCAATGTGAGCGTGCGGCTAGGAGGCAGGACCAGATGGAAAATTTTAAATAATAAGTATAGTTAAATGTAATGCTTTGACATTTAAAATACTTATAATTCAGACCTCCAGGGAGGTTAAATAGAAAATTAAAAAGTAATCTTAGAATCAGTTACTTTTCTCCATCCAGCACACATTTGAAACTTATGTATTTTGAAGGAAGAAAAGGGTATCGGAAACAGTTAGTTAGGTATAGTTAGGTATCATGACACTTAATGGTTACTTAATCCCCATTATTTTTGGTTTGTATCCCTCTATTTAAATTTTGTTAAATGATTGAAATACTTTTGTTTGCAAAGACTTTCAGTGTATGCTGCGACTGCTATACTATCTCATGAAAAATACAAGACTTGTAGATGGATTTTTGTTTATCCAAAAGGTTATTATTCCACTTGCTATTTCTTTATTAGGCTGTCACATAGTGGAAAGCAGCTTTTATGACCTATGTCTCCCTCTGCATCACTAGTGACTGTACTGATGTTTACGTTTAATTGCATTTACTATTTATTTTTTTCCTTGCTCCTGCTATATTTTATGTTTTTATGGCTCATGAAAGGGCAAGAGTGACAAAAACTTCTGTTTGTTTTCTTTTAAAATATGAGACTGCATTTAGTAAATAGATACCAAATATGTGAAACCTTTAATTTACGTGTGCCTATCAGAAGGGAAAAACTGATAAACTGAAAATTGTTATTGACTTTTACTACCACTACAGTTTATCAATTTAAACTAAAGCTAAGTAATAACCTTAGAATTGATCATCTCACCCTGGCATGCATGGCAATACCTTATATGTGTTTCCTGATCACCCCTTACATACAAACACAAGTTAGGTGTGCATTTTAAATAGTGTGTGTGTGTATGTTGGGGGGGGGGGGGTATTACATACCTGATGTCTGCTTGGCCTCAACTCAGTATAATGGTTTGACTATTCAGGGTGTTCCTAACAACACAGCAGAGATCCATGAATTGCTGGCCAACAGAGGCTGGCTAGCTTTACTGTCCCTTACAACTGTTTATTTGGACATTTAAAGAATATATAGCAGACTAGTAAACTTATAACTGTTTCAAGTTTCCTTTTCTTAACCATAAAATGGTTTGCTTCATCATTTAATTTTTTTTTAATATATACATTTAAAAGTATTCTAATATGATTTTTTTTAGAGCCATACATTTTGGGAACTATGCCACTCATGACAGTAAGGGCAGTAAAGTATGTTACAGTTTGACAATGCAAAGCTAAAATAAAAAAGTATTAACAGTTACTTCTGAACAGGATATGAAGCTATTCAAAACTGTTGGCATAATATTGTCTCGCTTCATAAATTTGGTTTATACTGTGAAAATGAGCAAAATCTTTTTTGCACACTGTTTATAGAAAGGATAAATTGTATCTTCAAAAGAAAATAAGAGTGTGAGAAGAGAAATGCATTTATACATCCCCTAATCTAGATAATGTTTTAACTGGGCATTTTATTATCATATCGGTATTGCATTTTAGGATTAGTCTACTTTGGTGAGATAAAAACTGTTTCTAAGGCTTAGATAGGAAGATCATAATGTCATTGTTGTTTTTTTTTATTCCAAACTTTTTTTATGTCATTTTTTTAAAAGTATGCCTTTTTTGTTTTGGACACAGTAGGGTTACTGTATTATTTTAAAAAATTAAAAACATTATGTGTGGTTTATTATTTTACTTCTATGTCCCAATCCATTCAATATTATAAAAATATATTTATTGTTGGATTGACATTTTTTTTTCTAGTAGTAGTAAGGAAGAGTTTGTGACGAATCTTGTTTATGGATTTCACTGTCCAAAACTAGAAGGCATAACTAAGAATATGTTTGATCAAAATGTGTAAGCAGGATTCGTCACAAATTACTTGTTTTCCGTCCTGGAATGATGATACATTTTCATCTTATGTCTGTTTTTCTGTGCCCTATACTTCACCCAGCACCAGATGTTATGGGAATGCAAAATGCCGTGCCTAATACCAGTGCGCTTGACAGATTGGTAACATTTCACTTGGACTGGTGACATGAAACTGCAGCCATACACTTACATGTTTGATAGCATTCATAGTTGTAGTGTACAATCAATGCTAGCTGTAATGGAAGAAATTTGTTTTCATGATCTATCTTGGAATAAAGAAATATCCATCTTTCAGACCAGTAGATCTGGTGGTCTCTGTGGACATAAGGCATGATTAAGGTCAGACAGGCACAGCTGTCTTGTCTCTTCTACAGTGCAGCTCTGTGACATTATCATTTCTCACTTACAGGACTGCAGCTCTGGCTAAAACATCGCTATGGGCAGATCTGATCAGTTTTACTTGAATTGATTTGCACATTGCTTTTATCAAATAAGTTTGGTAGTATATATATATATATATATATATATATATTACTCACATATGTGCATTACCTATATATTAGGCTCTTGCCTAGAATCTTTATTTTGATACATATACATGCAACTCCTTTTATATTTAAATGAAAAATGTGCTGAGCATTAGTGCACCAATCTAATCTACCTACCTAAAAATAAATGGTCCATCATTCAAGATTCCTCCTTTATTGTTTCTTCCCATTATTCTTTAAAAACCACTAAGCCTACTACTTACTTTTATTACATCACACTTTTGTATTTAATGTTTTTGAATGTAATATATTTGTATTATTTACCTATTTTTGTTATTGTTTGTAACAGTTGTATGTCACCATAGGGTAAGCCAATGCCCAAAAAATCATACTAATGAAAAAAAAGTGTAATGATATAATACCGACAATATTAAAAATAATAAATAATATATTGAGATAAGACTACTAAATTAAAAATAAAATTTGAAACATATCTACAGAGAACACAAAACAAATACCAGCTTTTAACATCTTGTTTTAATTTGAAATTAAGATTATTCCGTACATTACTTAGTTTCTTAGGCCTTTTATTGTTGTATTATTATCTTTAAACAATAAAAACTGTCAGCTACATCTAAACCAAAAATAGTTTAAAATATTTACAAGTTTGTACAAATCACATTTATAAATATGGGCCTCCTGTGGCTCCACTGCAGTGCTGACAATGTCTAATGTGTAATTTCTAATGGAGTACAAAAATAATGATGCAGTTCCAGTTTCCATTTCCACTTTCAAAGAAAGCAACACAATTTGTTCGGATATAAACATATTCTATCAGAAAAGTAAAATGTTCTCATTATAAAGTAATGAAAGCTTTGAAACTTCAATGATTGTGTTAATAGGGTCTCTGGTTTCACAGTGTGAACTTTGTAAAGAAAAAATAAATAAATAATGGACCTAAATTGATGTGTTAAAATCTGTAATGTGCTTTGGTCATGTGCATTACTGTAATTTGCATTTAATACAATGATACAATTTGATAATATGGGTGAGGTGTTTAAACATGAGAACATTTTCTTTTCTGTTAGACATTTGACACTTTAAGCCTTTTATTATTTTAAATGATTTGTTGAAGAGAATGGCATAAAACTGATGAGGTGAAAGGCTTCTTTGGAATGATTGGACACGTTTTACTTAACTATATGTTATTCACCAGTAAATGGCTTTGAGTCTAGGAGTTTGACTATTTTGACTTGTCCTTTAGCTTGTCAGTGTTGGTACAGTAAAATGTCTGCATTTTACAGAAATATAATATCATTGATTCCCATATATATATGGGAATATATACATGTATGTTATGCTATTATGTTATTTTGGTACATGGTGGTTTGGTGCATCCTTAACAAATAGAACATGCTGCATTTTGTGTGTTTATGAGCAATAACCAAGCCAATGAAAATGAGCAGTAAATGCACACAGACTTATCTATTATGCAAAACTGTGTAATTTACCATAAAAATCCCTGTTCTCATTTTTTTCCAAATATTTCATAATGAGAAAGAAAATATGTTTGAAATGCATACCATTGCTGAAGGGAAATGCACACATGTAGGTACACATGCACACATCTTAAATACAGGGAGTGGTGTCAAATTTAAAAAAAAGTTACACACTTTGTTAACATTTCTTTCCTTCATACTCTTCTTTCCCCTTCTGTCCACCTTTAAGCATTTGTGGCTACTACATGAAAATATCTAAATTTTTCTTGTTTCTTGTCATTAAAGCAGTACTATAATTAAGCATTCTTGCAGTAATTTTCAGTAATATATTCACACAATAAATAGTGGTGGAGCTTGTACAAGGTGGTTTCATCATTTAAAGAGGAACTAAACTCAAAACGCATTTAAAAAAAAGTACACTTACCTTTAATCCCGCAGGGCAGCCCGATCCCTCCGGGGGTGTCCTGCATCAGGTCCTGTGTCATCCCAGAGCCCATGCTTGGGGGGCTTCTCTTCTGCCTGTTCTTCATCCTACGTCAC
>NC_092861.1:77473467-77498638 GCF_032062135.1 Pyxicephalus adspersus | reverse complement strand
TTTTATGTAAAGTGAAAATTCTGAGTTTAGGTACGCTTTAAATATAAGTGTCTAACTTATATTAAGTACACTCAGATTGTTTATATTCGTGTTTCTAGCCAACTCTGTAGCCATGTGTACACATTTTAATTAACTTATTTAATAATGCGTTTTGTTAACTTTCCTTGCTTGTTTGCACTTGAAAAACTTTATGCTTTAAAATGATATCACTTATGAACTAATATATTATCATCAGTTTCATAAAGGAGCTTTCTTTGATTTTCCCTATATTTAGGCAGAAAAATGTAATTTGTTATTTTGGAATCTCAGACTGCAGCTATTTTAAGGCTCCTGTGGCTGAACTACAGTCCTTTAATGTTTCTGTGATGAGGGGTAATCTTTTGGATGTGTTTCTACTACTAAGGCTTCTGAACTCTACTATTGAAAGTAATAAGGTTGAGTAAACTAAAATAAGTGACAAACCTAAACTAGAGGAATGAAAACACTTATACAAGAACTTTAGACATCCATAAACCAGGCAGCACGGTGGCTCAGGGGTTAGCACTCCAGCCTTTGCAGCGCTAGGTCCTAGGTTCAAATCCCACCCAGGACACTATCTGCATGGAGTTTGCAGGTTCTCCCCGTGTCTGCGTGGGTTTCCTCCGGGTACTCTGGTTTCCTCCCACATCCCAAAAACATGCAATTAAGTTAATTGGCTTCCCCCTAAAAAAAAAAAAAATTGACCTTAGACTACATTAACGTCCCTCCTTTGAGGGACAGTTAGTGACACAACTATGAACTTTGTACAGTGCTGTGTAATATGATGGTGCTATATAAATAATGTATAATAAATTGTAAAAACTAGTTCCCAAAGAAGAAATCACTTGCATCTGCTTCTGGTGTCCAGCAGAAAACTGTGCCACCTAATTTTTCTCTATCCCCACTTTGTGCTTCTTAAGTTTTTTTAATAGAGCACAATTCTATCTGCAGTCCTCCTGCCTCCTGGTATACTTGTCACTACCAAATCTATTTGATAAGAGCAATGTGCAAATCAAGTTAAAATTATCAGCCCTCCAGCAAACAAATACCGAATAGTATGAAGGGGTAAAATATGAAAATGTATACTGCTGAAGATGAGTTCTGATTTAACTAAACACCATCTCTCTGAATCAGTATAATCAAAGCCAAAAACTAAAGGTGTGCAGATCTAGTTGCATATTTTGTTAAAAAATATAATCTACTGAGTGTTTTTTTGTTGACTTTTGCCATTAGAAAAGGTTTCTGCTCTATTGTTGGTCAAACCTAGAGGCAATAACATTGAGGGGGGCGGTGCTGCACCCAAAAAAGGGTGTTGCACCTAAAAAAAAAAAAAAAAACAACATAATTTTTACCTTACAAAAAAGGGTTGTCTACTTTTTTATGTAAAGTGAAAATTCTGAGTTTAGGTACGCTTTAAATATGTGTCTAACTTATATTAAGTACACTCAGATTGTTTATATTCGTGTTTCTAGCCAACTCTGTTGCCATGTTTACACATTTTAACTTATTTAATAATGTGTTTTTTTTAACTTTCCTTGCTTGTTTGCACTTGAAAAACTTTATGCTTTAAAATGATATCACTTATGTACTAATATATTATCATCAGTTTCATAAAGGAGCTTTCTTTGATTTTCCCTATATTTAGGCAGAAAATGTAATTTGTTATTTTGGAATCTCAGACTGCAGCTATTTTCAGGCTCATGTGGCTGAACTACAGTCCTTTAATGTTTCTGTGACGAGGGGTAATCTTTTGGATGTGTTTCTACTACTAAGGCTTCTGAACTCTACTATTGAAAGTAATAAGGTTGAGTAAACTAAAATCAATGACAAACCTAACCTAGAGGAATGAAAACACTTATACAAGAACTTTAGACATCCATAAATTGTAAAAACTAGTTCCCAAAGAAGAAATCACTTGCATCTGCTTCTGATGTCCAGCAGAAAACTGTGCCACCCAATTTTTCTCTATCCCCACTTTGTGCTTTTTTTAATAGAGCACAATTCTATCTGCAGTCCTCCTGCCTCCTGGTATACTTGTCGCTACCAAATCTATTTTATAAGAGCAATGTGCAAATCAAGTTAAAATTATCAGCCCTCCAGCAAACAAATACCAAATAGTATGAAGGGATAAAGTATGAAAATGTATACTGCTGAAGATGAGTTCTGATTTAACTAAACACCATCTCTCTGAATCAGTATAATCAAAGCCAAAAACTAAAGCTGTGCAGATCTAGTTGCATATTTTCTTAAAAAAATATAATCTACTGAGTGTTTTTTTGTTGACTTTTGCCATTAGAAAAGGTTTCTGCTCTATTGTTGGTCAAACCTAGAGGCAATAACATTGTGCAAAGTAAAGGAAATAAAAGAAACTAAAATTTAGTAAAATTGAGTTCCCTTGAAAACATGAATTCTGACCAGATGTTATAAGTTCCTATACTATTTTTTTTATTGCATGTATGTCTTCAAAAGTTTATCTTGTACACAAAAAAAAAAAAATATTTAGCTATTAATATGTAAATGTAAATGTAAAAAACAGTAAATAGAAACTAGCTCAACAAGAATCAAACAGAAGAGACTTCACCTTTAAGAGGACCATAATAAAAACACTTTTGGTATGTATTTACTATGTTATTGCACAAATAGCAAGGGGCATTTGTTTTTCCCAGTACATTCTTATAAATAAATACAGTGCATGCTGGCACATATTCAACAGTTTTCAGCTTGCAAGACTCCCTGGAGTATCAATATAAAGAGCACAAAACTCTTAGTAGCAGGAGCTGCCATATCCTGCTCGGGGTTTCCAGTGATATGTCATCTTGTGGAAAATGTGTAGTACTGAGATACAGCTTGAAGGAAAAATAAGAAAAAGTGTCTGAATCTTTATTTTAAGACATAACAAAAAAAAATCAACACATTTTATTAATCTGTTTATTCTAATTTGATATTTTTAAAACATATTTTAGTAAAATCTAAACGTTTTATTAACTTTAGAATGTAAATTAGGGCTGCTTATCTGCTGAATATTTGATTCCAAAGCTAAAAATGTTGTTTTTAATTTGTAGAACATTGCTTTTGGAAATAAGTAAACTAAGCTGCAAAAATCCACATTAAACCAATCAATCTACTTACAAATACCAATATAATTGGTTTGTGATTAAGGTCATTGGGTCATTATTTAAATTCCTTCCATTTCCCTGACATATTTTTATAAAGTAAGACAATGATGCAATAACCATAACAGTAAAACATACTATATATATAAAATGTTTCCAGATAACATTCAACGTTCACACCAGAGTAACATTTTATTATAGGTACCTTTCCATAATGAGATGAAGCACTGTGTACATTAGATTAAAATACAATAAATAATAATGAATAAGGCAGTACAGATTATTTATTAAGTGTTCAAAATTAATATGTGGAGATGCATTACATTTTATTTACACGCTAGATATCAGACAAATATACTATGGTTTATTTTAGGGGGGATTTAAATAGAGGTTCTCCATAAAACAGAGACCTTCTACCAAAGCACTAGTGATAATGGATGCCAGGTTACTTGGCATCTTGGGTTGTATTACATTTCTACTATTCTTTGGATGCTTACTTTACTCCGTCCAGACAATAGCACGCATACTGGAAGCATGAAACTCATAAAGCATTTTTAGCTTCTAAAAAGTCTCCAGAGAAATGCACACATCATGTTTAATATAGATCTGTACTCTTCTCCATGTTTTTTTTCTGTGAAAGAAATAATCATAGGGGAAAGAAGTCTGACTGGGGGCTATCTCCATTTAACAGATGGCAGATGTAAACATGAGAGCATGTGGACCTGAAGAAAGTTAACTTTACAAATATATGCTTAGGAAACATATGCTAACCATGTAATGAGAGAAATTTAGAGGCTATGCAACTAAGTCTAGTTGCCTGACTGTTAGATGACCCTATTTTCTGGGTGAAAAAATAAATGACCAATTCATTGAGGCCAGAGCTCTGCATGTAGATATTTATTCCAGATCAGCAACTAATAAAGTATGGAAGCCATTAGATTTTCTTTATACTTTTTTGGATTGTTGTGAAAAAAGCGTTAAGTATTCAAGCATCTCTCGCTCGATATATGCAGCTACATGTAATACTTAAATTAGCACACAGCAAAGGCAGTCATATATTTGATTGATGGATTTTGAATATTTACTGAAGATCACCAATTTAACTGACACACAATTTTTCATAATGATACAAAAATAAATCTAAAATTACCTGTAACCAATGCACAGATTAGGTGTAATAAATGTGCACAAGAAAAAAAAATGATATAGCTACAAGAAAAATGAGCTCTGATGTAACTGTGCATCTACTGACATACTGATAATATTATTAAAACATTCAGGTAATGTGCATGGCCAGCCAAAAGTTTAGTATTCCGTTTTGATTAAAGTAAGAAAGAAAGAACCCCTATGAGATTTTAGGCTACCCAATAAAAAGTTATTTAGAAAGGTTAGGTAAATTTTTCCCTCACATCGTGCCTGGTGAAACCAATGGCACAATGATGGGAACATAATTTAAATACTTTGGTAAAGAAGTGAAAATAGGTTGAATCACAAAGTAATAAAACTATGTTAGAAGGAGTAGTAAAACAAACATAGCAATCAAAGAATGGAACATACAGCATGTGTGTTTTTTTATTTAGCCCGTAGTTACATTTTAAGTACTAGTTCTACATGAAAAAAGGACATTATTAAGAACAAATGGGTGTCAATATGAATAAATGATGATTCCACAGCACAATCAAACAAACCTTTTTTTGCCAAATCACCCAGTCATTAGCAAGTAATAATTATTTTCTTTATATTCCCCTGCACAAGGATGCATTTTCAATATGGGCAAAGTTATCCTTTTTCAGTAAGCTAAGTGAATATTTCTTTTAATAAATGTAGATAACCTCTTCTCTAATAAATATAAATAAAACTTCTATTTGTAAAAGATTGTAAATTACTTAACATTTTTTTAATTTACTAACTATATGCATATAATTTACTAAAGAAAGTCTAAAGTTTATTCTACCTTGTTGCCTGGCCATAAAATAAGTTTAAGTGGAAGATCAAGTTCTTAAACATTTATTATATTGTTATCTCAAACATCCGTGTATGGTTCTGTATTGATGTAAATTCTACCCTAATAAAAATGTATTTTTACATTATGTATCCCAAAATGTCTTATTAAAGTTGATATATTTTATAATTTCATTATTCGTATATTTTCCCTGAGATCTGTGTAATAATGTAAACTGACTGTGACTGTGATAACACATTGCAGATGGTGTTCATTTTGGTGTTTTGAAATTTACTGATGTGTCTTCAGCTTCTCTACACTATATAGTCTCACATGTTACTATGTTATATATACAGATAGGGAAGCCTGGTAATCCATTAAAACACGTTTGAAAATATTTTCTTGCAGCTAGCATGCTCTTTTTATCTCCATTTCACTTGTGCTGTGTTAGTTTATTATTATTAGTATTATTAATACTTAGTGTTTGGCTTTGGGTTTGTGTCAAATTCAACCCAAACACTGATATTTCAGCCCAAAGCAAAAAAAGCCAAACATCTCTAATGTTCAGTGATTGTATTTGGCACTTATGTTTTTTTTTTTCCTAATTAGTAGAGCTGTTTTACATCTGGTATTGGCTGCTAACTGTATTTGTTGGTACGATGTACCTGTTACTGACTGCTGGCTGGATTCACTGAGTGGTAGACAATGACCAAAGGTTAATTTAACTACTTGATTCTTCCAACACAAAAGTGGTCAAATTCTACTGAAAAATGTCTCTCCCATGGCTATAAAGGTTTTTTTTTTATTGCACAGTGTTTTGCACATGCAGTATGTGGGGGTTTTCCCATGTTCTTTGTGTTGTATTTGTGTGCGGTATATACACTCCACAGAACAAAAAACCAGAACAGAACATAAAATAGAAATGTTCCCCTATTGACTTTAATAGGATTCAGATTTAGCTATCAAATCAACCTGAACTTTGAGGTCAAGTTGGGCAAATGGTCAGTGAATCCAACCAAAGCAAATTCAAGCAACACTAATTATGATAAAAATAACGCTAATAATTTCAATCTGTAGTGTTACAATGGGGATACCTTACCAAAGGTAAAGTATAAATCACCCTAATCCACTGAAGCTTGGTACAGACCCATTAATGTAATCCTCATCATATTATTCATAATTAAGATACACTGTTAGGGAATAACCATGACATATTTTTACTATACCTATAATGGAAATGTAATAATATATATATATGGCTAAATAAAATAGTAAAATTAACAGGTGCTTTGAAATAAAATCTTGTAAAAGGACAAGGGACAATAAAAGTGTAAACTGAAGCTACAATTAATTTCTAGCCAAAAGTCAACAACACTTTGGGGTCTATTTATAAAGCAGTGAATCTGGCATTCATTAAAAAATTCCCTGGTAGAGAATCAATTACACCCATTGAAACACAAGGGTCTGGAGACTTCTCCACTAAGCATTGTTTCAATAAATGTCAGATGCACTACTTTATAAATTGAGCCCTATGTAGTAAATAATACAACATTTTCCAAATAGATGAAGCCAGTCTAGTAGCTATTCTGTTTTCAAGAGAACACTGCCTGATTTTTTTTATTGAGAAATTATGTTTCAACAAATCATATAATTTATGGGATTTCTGAATTGTTTGAACAGAACAACAAATACTCATTAAAGAATGCATATTAAAATGTACTGAATGTTTTTTATGAGGAAGGTGATGCCTACTAAAACTGATTTATTATTCTGCATGAATATCAAGTTGAATAACTGTATAACATTTAATAAAACAAGTGTTGCAATTTAATATATAAGCAATAAAACAAGTTTTCAGTTAATCATCAGCTCTTCATATATAACCAAAGTCACACAGCATATTTTGTTTTTTTTTATGATTTTTTTCAAGTAAATTTCCAAACTGCAGAAACACATGCTGCAATAATAGCTCCCGAAATAATATGAATGGGAAAACAGATAATTCTAAGTCTACTAACACTTCACAATTTCTTGTATTCAACGCATACAATAGTTTGACTACTTCACAATACAACTCTGCTTTAAATTATGAATGTATATCTATTTATATGAATTTTATTTCATTCTATTTCACACTTATAGCTCCTATGCTCAAAATTGTATTGAAATTGTGGCATAATATCCTTCATTATTAAAGATACTTGTCTCAATAAATATGGATATATATATATATATATATATATGCAATGTGTTAATAGTACTTTAAAACTTTATCAGGATGGCTGGTGATCTGGACTGCTGGTATCCAATCAACAGCTTAAGAAACATGACCATTCTTGAACTTTTAAAACACTATGCCAAAACTGTGTTGGACCAGTTGGGATCCAGACAGTTGCACTCTTTGTGAGATTAGCAGTCTGGTTCTCAGGAATCTGCCAGTTTAGGCCTGCTGGGTACAGTTCTAGCATAATTTTGGCACTTTACTTCTCAAATGTATTACATGCCAATGGCCAGCTGCATATTTGGTGGCATGGCCCATAATAGAAATTAAGCACATAAGTAGTCTATTGTCTCTGTTACTTACAAACTGAAGCTGAAACTGCTGTTATGAAAGGGCAACAAAGGAATCCTTTACAATAAATTACAGAGTAATTCCTGGGTGCTTTAACTCCCCTAGTTGCGTGCTTCGAAAGTTAAAAAAAAAACAGTTGGAAGCCTTGAACACAATGGCATTTCAAAAAATTAGACCAATTATGTTGCTAGTAAAGGTAACTTGAAGTCTTAGCTAGGATATTTACCATCACTATAACCAATCAAATTGAAATGTCTTTTTAAAAAAAATAACAGTTTTCATTTTACATTTGTTTTTATATCTAAGCTTTATTAATGTATTGTAATTTGACGGATCCGTACTAACAAGTTTGATAATGACATTTTGCCTGTATCATTTATCATTTATAATTCATCATTTCTGTGTTGCTAGTGCTACACTAGGGTGGCCATCAATAAGATAAGCCTCTCTGCGGCATCTCTACAGATTCTAGACATCAGCTTTATGATGCAACTATAATGCTATTAGGCAGACTATGGCAATCAGCTATTCTACAGAAACAATTTAATTAAAATCCGAGTTTAACAAAGACACATTTGGCTGATTTACTAGTTAGTCTCAGTACACAGTGAGTATTTGTCTACGTTTCATTCCTTTATGCAGTTCCCTGTGCTTATTGGAGTTAAAACAAGCCCTAAATTGTAATTTGTACAAATCTTTAGTATTTGAAAAGCTACACATCTCTCTCCTTTGCTATACATATACAGTGTCTACATATGTCACTAAATGAATATTTTTTCCATTTTCTTTGTTCATTTCAGCACTAAAATCATTGACAGATATACCATTAGCCATCTTTTACATAGGTAGGGGAAGCAAAGAGATAGCTTTCAATATCCCCAATAGATCTTTGTGCTTATTAATAGAAATACAGTTATCTTGTATGAGTTTACTTATGTAGTTACACTATTCTAAGACAAGTATGGATAAATGGGACAAGAAAATATTTTGTGTAATAGAATTGACTCACAGAAGTGTTTCTTTGGATGTCAAAGGTTCAAAAATGAAAATCCAGAAGAAAGTACAGATGCTGTAGAATCACCAGTAATTGTACAATATTATAGGCATTTAAGTTGGACATTTTAAAAGGTGTCACAGTAATATAATTGGGGCTCTCCTTATGCAGCCACCAATGTCTACCTCTTACTTTTTTTTGAAAAATGCTATATGCTAATAGTTATAGCAGTAGAATTTCTTGGTAAAAAGACCAGTCTGACCTTAGGTGGCAATCTGGCCTTAGTTGAACAATATCCTCAGTGTTCCCCTATCTGCTAGTTATGTAAGATGTTTCTATGTGGACTCCTTCTCCCTGCACTACTCAAGATGATTAAAAAAGCCAGTGCGTGGTATCTTCCACATGTACAAGGTGATTTCCCAACCACATGATTGAATTATGTGCAGCACTCAACCCCATAGGTCTTCAGGTCTCTCTCTTCAAGTGGGACAATAAAAAGTTAAATTCAAAGATATAGTAAGGTGGGTTCAATTCAAAGATATAGTAAGGTTTTAATTGAACAAAATGCAATCAGTAGAAGTGAGGGACATGGGTGCAGAATGTTTGCGCAGTTAGCTCATAATCTGGAGGGCACTAGAACCACACATTGAAAAGCTCATAAATCTCTCTATTCTTATACTCCAGACATGCTCCTGATGCTGATCTGCCCATGCAGCTAATACATTTCAATATTGATTCCTGCTGGAGTGGGTAACCCATTTTATGACAGTCCTGAATTCTGCAGCACTCAAATGATCTTGTCCTGAATTGGATCCTCTCATGGCTGTCTCCTATCAAAAGCCTACTCACTGAACATTAAAGGTCTCTCAGGATGCAGGAAGCTCTCCTGCTTTTCTCCCTGGCAGCCTAAGACCCTAGGATGGGTTAAAGTTAAACATTGTTTTTTTATGGAAACGAGCCTTAATATCCACTTAGCCTGTGTTTTGTAGGAATTTTTAAAAGTATGACTTTGCACTTGATTGGCTATTTTAAGTAAACTGTGTGAGACAGTGACTGGAAACGTAGTAAAAAATTGTTATATTTCGCCTACGTTTCTTTCATATAAAATGTACTTGGCTACAGGAAGTGGATATCTCAACTAGGAAATGCTGGGTGAGATATCAGAAATCCAGGAAAGATGGGTTGCCTTAGCAAAACATTGTTTGCTGAGCACTTTGGTAAATGGTGTTATCGGGTGTGGATTTTTATGGAATGATGAGCAGGTTGGTAGTGGGGCACCTCATTCCCTTCCTGTCCAAAACAGGTTTCCTACATAGCTCTCAGCCAGGGCTATAAAGGTCTGCACTATGAGCATGTGTTTGGGGGGTGGGGGACTGGTTGAACAGTCTTTCACCATTGCTGCTGAAGTCTGCTCAAATGACAAAAAAGGACACTCTAAGTTTACTTTGAATTGTGTCGTGTGGCGGTAGTAGGCCGCCCGTATAGAAAGGGTGATCTTGTGTTTAGTTAGTGCTCAGCCGAGCAGGAATTTATTTTGTGTTTTGCCTGTATGTAAAGGCGTTATATTTTGCATGTGGATGAAAATAAAGAAAACAGACGAATCCCTGTGTGAACTGTGCCATTGTGTCACTGTCTCTGACTGCTGTGCCTACCACTTTTGAGCTGATCCCCAACAACTGCTAATGTAATACCTCAATATTTTTTAAAAAGGTTGTTTAATAATGTTTAACAGAATAGTGCAGAACATGGAGAGATTCCTAACACTGATAGTAAAACTATTCTATTTAAATCAAATAAAATTATCCAGTTATTTAATACATGTGTTATTACATTCAGACAGTTTTTAATAAAAAAGGAAGCATGTTAAAAAAAGAGTGGTGTCTTTGGTCCCTAGTGACTTGGAATGGGTTCGATTAACATTTAGGAAGGTCAGAGAGGAAAATGCTGTGTTGTTTACTCAGACAGAAGGTCAAAAGAGTGATCTAACTACATCAATAGTTTTCTCAGACTGTTTTAGATCTTTAAAATGAGGCTAGTTTAAAAGAAAATGACATGGTTAAAGACTAGCTTGTTAAATCTATTCATTGTAGGAAATCTATTTATCACTTCCATTGAACACACTTTCATTCTGTCTATAAGTAGTTGGTCTTACCGGTGCTGTCATCGTAAGCGATAGTCACTGTCTTCCATTTGAAAAACTGCACCAAATCAAGGATTGCTCGACTAAGTGATGAGAAGTCTGGGTACAGGCTGACATAGAAAGAATCCTTGTTATCTGAAACCTGATGCTTCCAGCGAGTTTGGATGTGTGGAACTCCGAGTGCATTACATATAGACTGCACTGCATTAGCTGAGGAACTGTGGGAAGGTCCAAAAATAGCAGCCACTCCTAAAGATAATTGTTCACAAGCTGAAAAACAGAAAAATTAAATGTTACCTTTTTTAGTTAGGCGGTAAACCATTTTTTTAATGTTTGAAAAATTCATCAACAAAAAAATTATTAAAAAGCACTCAGAAATCTGTGTCTTTCCCATGCAGAAACCTAATACAATGTTGATAGGGACCTCCTATGTTTGGACAGATTGACAAAGCTGTTTAATGTGCTATGGTGAGAGATGCCCATACACGGATGGCCAGATAAGATCACTTAGGGACTTTTTATTAACAAAGGTATGTCTATATTGCACAGATGTACCTAGCCCCAATTTTTTTGGCCATTACCCAAGCTTGTGAGCATTCACCCAACATTGTCCCATAATTTCTCCAAGGAAAATAATATTCCCTGAAATTCAGGCATCTGTTTTTCATTAGACTTAAGTATTTACTGAAATGTTTAAACTAGTGAAAAGACTATATTAGTTCCCTTTCCTGTACACAAACCTGACAGAATTTGCCAGGTCAAGCTGTTGAATCATTGTGTATCACCACAGGTTCAGCACTTCAAAAGTTATTTGTCTTTTTATGTAAATATTTCCCCCCCCCCACACTGAACCACGCTTAACCAGTCCAACTCTTGGTATGCCAAAAACAAGGGGACAGATAGTGGTCTGCCACCTTGCCATGTTGGTAAGAGCCTGCATGTTCTTTAATATTTAACAAGTACTTTGAGAGGGGTTCACCCAAAAACTAAGCTACCCCTACCGGAGAACTGGTTGCCAATAATGACAAGCAAGATGGGGGTTATGAACAAAGGAGGGCTAATGTACTACCTACCTGCCTCCTAGCTATTGTGCTCCTCATTGTGTATGTACATATGAAATGTAAAAATAAATACCAAATATTTTATTTTTCCTAATTTTAATAAAAATTACCCCAATATTTGCCTTAATTTTGGTTGCAGATTATCCCAATCATAGAACTGAATCTGATCAGGTTAGCAATGTAAGCAAATGTAGCTCTACATGAGTTTAAAATGTAAATGTATTCTTTGCTATTGATAATTATGCAATAAGTGTGCATGCATTTCATATGTTTCTCAAATAGATGCTTTTTTCATACTTGTACATATGTAAATATTTCAATATGGTCAAATAAATGTATTAGTCTGGCTTTGAATATTTTTTGCCTTTGTGAAGATGCTGTTTTGCTGCTACTAGCCAATACACTTTGTGTGTTTAAAAATCCATTAAGGTTTGCTCTCTGCTGAACTCCAGGAGTGCATATGTATGTCTATTAGGCCTTTGCATACTTTTATTGTGATGATCTTTGCTCCTTCTCACTAATGGAAATAATCATGAATAGAAAAGCTTGTCAAATTTATAGCATAAAGATGGCTATAAAAGGGTTTTTTTTCCACTTCCACAATGCTAAGTATACAGCCGTAAAGTAACCTTTTTATATTAGTGCTGAGAATTTCAACCTCAAATTATCTTAAAATTTAAGCTGTTGGAATATAAATGATATTTGACTTTTCCAAGCAATGCATTTGAATTTAAAGAGGCAATGTAAAGCCAGATGAACATTTTATTAAAGGTTCTACGGTTTTTGATTAAAAAAAAAAAATAGCATATGTAGGAGCAGAAAATTTATATTCTATAATCAGTACCTTGTCATGAACACAATTTCATATATTATGTATGACTTTTTTTAGACAACATAAATGTAATTCCTGACAAATATTGTAGTTAATGTTTTATATTGAGCTATTCATGATTATATATAACACAAAAGATACGGGATAGAAACAGTATATTAGTGCTCTAGTGAACTATGGACATTGCATGTTTTTAACAAGCAATAAAGGTGCTTTAAAACAACCTTCACTGACCTCTTGCTGTATACTATATAAACAATTTACTCTCACAGTTCACAGCAGAGACAATAAGGGCCCTTTCAGACCTGTGGTGCTGTTCAGCTGAAAGGGGCTAACCACACATCAGGCAACCATATTTGCATGTGATTGCAACCATAGCTCAAATCTTAAACAGCTACCATGCAGGTACAAGCTACCCATGCACACTGCAATCTGCTGCAGTCATGAGAAAAAAGGGTCCTCATCATTTCACATTAAATGGAATAAGATCAACTGAGAACACGTTTGGGCCGGTAGAAGAACCCTGCACCTTCATGTGTCCAAATTAGAACTAAAGTTAGACTTTTAGGCAGTTTCTTTCTGCTTTTCTACCAGTTTATTGGCAGGTTGCAAGATTCTGCCCTCCATAGAAAGTTGAAACTGAGATTTCAGTGTTTCTGGTAAATTTCTCCAGAATGCAAACTGAGATTAATGAGAGCTTGTTTGAATATGCTTTCAATAATCAGAACATGTTATTATAAGTGATGGACTAATATACCCATGTTTGGTAAATATATATTACTTTGCCTAACCCAGTTTGACTTGAATGTGAACTAGTGCTTAACTTTATCCGCTAAACATTATTATTGTATGTAAGCTTAGTGTTAGAGTACACTGTGGGTAGAAATACTTTTAAATTTTAAATTACCCCAAATGCCTGGCATTTCAGCTGGGTCAACAATGGCCATTAATTGGGATTTTCTTATATGCCAGCCCTCCTTATATACAAGGGAGGGATACAGAGCAGCCTGTGTGTTTAGAAGCAATGTAGGGAAAACATAGGGAAAGCTGAGCAACTGCAAAGAGACAAAATAGAGTCAACTTTATTCAACTTTATAGCTCATTCTTTGAGTAATGTATACCTTTGCTGCTTGCTTTTTGTCTTCCTTTTTACTCTGTGGTTGATTTTAGGTCAGTGGGTAGCAAACATTTTTTCCCTAAGGAGTGCGAATCCCTTGAAATTCCAACCAAACCCCAAATCACTATTTGCCTTAGGTGGTGGGGAGCAATCCCTTTCCCTACATCTGATACCCCAAAAAGGAAGTGAAAAAGGTGACTGCATATCCACCACTTTTGTAATATCCCTTACCCATTACCAAAAAGATTTCAAGGTTAAAATGACATTGTACACAAAGTCCTTTAATGACACAAAAACACATATTTAAATATGTTTATATACAAATAAAATAAAGGTTATCAGTGTCCCTAGAAGCAAATTCACATGGAGAGTGTTGTCCAGTGAGGTAAATCCACATAAATTACAGTTTCCACCCATGTAAATGCTTGAAAAAGGTATAACTGCAAATGAAAAAATTGAAACCTAGTTCATTTCTTTACCAAAAAAAGACATACTGTAGGGTTTGCATTCATTTTCAAAGCATGTTGTTTAAATATTTTGGGTCTCGCTGTACAGTAGTTTTTTTACGTTTTAGCATTGCTAAACGTACCCTTTTGAAGTATCTAGCTCCACATACACTTTTTGATATTAGTTTATCCAATACCCTTAAAATGGACAGAATTTAGCACCTATTATCACCCTTCCCACCCTACACTTTAATAGTTTAGTGATAAGACTGCAATAAACATCAGGACCATTTCAATAAACTAGGCCTAACAATAACCCAAGCATTTTCACTCATTGTTGGTGCTTATTGGAAAAACCTATAATAGAATGAAGGAACAATTATGGCAAATGCAACAGCATAAACCCTTCCTTTATTCCCCTTATATGAGATGTCATCCTTATTGTTTCTATGACCTGTTTTCTCTATCCTGGACTTGACTCCATCGTCAGATTTAAAATCATCCACACAATTACTACACATATAGCTCACCAAAAACAAAACTTGTTTTAAGATTGTGCTCTTTGCACACCCTTGCCTTGACCATTTATAAAAGACAGCCCAAGAGTGTTAATCATAATTGAAATAATTAGATTGAATAATTAGAATAAATAGAGCAGAGATAAAATTACTCAAAATACGTCAAGTAATATTGTCTTGAACCACAAAGGCACATGGTATATGCAGTGCTTTGTATTTAGGTGTGATGCACTGCAGGTTCATTGGCAAGAGGCATTGGGGTGTCATTCAGAATTAGTAGAACCAATAATTGACCATGCAAGGGGAATCTGAAAAACATTTATTTATATTGCACCTTTAGGATTAACAGCATCTTCAATTAAATACTTATTTGTATAATTTGCAAAGATATAACTGGTTGTTGAATTAAACAAGAACAATACCTTTTCTGGATGCTTCAAAGCTGTCATAAAGATTTATTCTTTGAGTATCATATGTTAAAGTTGTGTTCGGAAGTAATGTTCTGTTTCTGTTTATCGTATTCACTGCAAACCTAAAGGCTAGTTCTTCTGCTCCAAAAGGTCCAGACTCTACATATTCAAAAATCCCCCCTGAAATGAAAGAAAAAAAGAAAGAAATTTAGGAAGAGCATAAGCTTAGGAATTTATGTCACACACAATACACTTTACATAGCAACATACAATATTGCCCTGCTTAGTTTTTGAAGGAATTTTTAAAAATTAGCCAGATCCATGGATCATCAACAGATAAAGTCACTGTGGTTCTTGCTCTGTTAATAAAACACCATGGAATCATAAAATGATGAATTTTTAAGACATCCCAGGCTACATTTTATATTGTAAATCGATTATTTCTAGCTACCAGTTGTTATGATGTGCACACTTCAAAAAGAATACATTAAAATCATTTTAACTCCCACAATTTGTTGTGTTTTGACTTCTTCATTCTCAAGCACTTATAAACAAACCCCAAACATGATCAGATAAATATTACTTTGCTTTTACCTATACTTTTGATTTTTACTTGCAAAATGTTTGCTTTTTGACTCATCTCAACATAAGGTTATCTAAGAATAAAATTTGTGATAAATTCTGATAATTTGAGTTGGGGTTAATTTTCTAACAGACTTTTCTAAAGTTTTTTTCACTTAGTTTAGCAATTAATATAATGCTATGATGAGGTCAAAAAAGTTTTTTTTTAATCATCTTGCATATAATTGAGTATCCCTTGCAAATTCAACCTACCAACCAACTTAATTTTGTTAAAATAATCTTGTAAAGTAAATATATATATATATATATATATATATATATATATAAAATAAAAAAAACATTATTACACTGGCTTACTTTCAGGGAATTAAAAAAAAAAACAACACCCTAATCACTATCACAATCACAGAAAAGAGATGAGGACTAATGATGAGGAGATTTGCCTGAAGCAGGACTCACACCTGTCCTGGCTGATCTTCCACATGCCGATATTTAATGCTTATCCCAATATGTTGGGTTTGCCAATCCACATGTTGTCACCAGTGACAGGTTTATGTGACATAGCCCTCAAGGGATCAATAGAGTCATTTTACTATTATAAACCTTATTGGTGGATCATAAGTATCTGGATAAACAAACCTGAACCTCTGTTCAGCTAGATCAAACTTTTTTTATGAGATTTGTTTAACCCCAATGGTAACTGTTTTATTTTATCAGTTATATTTCAAAACCAACTCTACAGAAAAATTTAAATGTACCAATAAAAAGCTTTAGGCATGGTATATTAAACTAATTTATTAAAATAAGTATAAGTATAAACTTCAGAAATATAAATCACAAACCATCAATTAAAAAGAGTAGCTATTTAACTTGAGTTCATTAAGCTATCTGGAAGACCCATTTTAATGATGAAAGCTAGGTATAAGATGAACAATAAACCTAGCATTGCAATTACCATAGGGAGTCTTAATATAATTGGCAACATGCTGACCAACTGAACATAGTTTTCAAAAACTTTTCTATAATATCATTAAAAAGTCATCTCTAATATTACCCTAATATAAGCCATTTTACATTAAGACATGCTAGCAAACTATTTATCAATGTATATTCATTATTCTATGAATGATATATCATTATTAGGTGGTGACACGGTGGCCAACAGAAAGTTAAGTAAAACCTTAAGTATCAATACTGAATTACTTTAACCACAGGAGGTAAGCACATATACTTATGGAATTAGTGGGATTTTATTCAAAGCTTTGTAAGAGAAGATTTTTTGTGACTGTTACTGTAAGATAAAGAACAAGAAAATAATATGACACAGAATGCAGTCTCCTGTTGTGCAACACAAGCTAGCTCCATTGTTGCCAAAAAGCCACATTTAAATTGTAATTATGGAAAGACTTCATCATTTGGAGATTTATTAAAGATCAAATTCCCATTAAAAAAGGCAGAAGTTTTAGATATATGAAGTTTTCAAAAAACTGAAATCTCTCTTCCATATACTTGCAATCGACGATGTATTTTATCCTGGAAATATTTTATGCCAAAGGATTGTTTACAACATGACTCTGCATTAATATTACCTAAAGTTAATTTATCAAAGAAAATGAGAGGAGTAGAAATAGATGAAATCAATATGAACTCACGACAGAAATTTTGAAACCATTTATGGTTTTTAATTAATGTCTGTATGTATAAACTATAGAAATAGTGTTAATGTCTTCGCATTAAACATTTTATCTTTACAAAAGCACATTTTATAAAAGGCCATAGGCCAAATCTTCATTGAAATTTAATTTTCTGAAGTTTCTAAGAGTTCATATCCTTTCCATTTATAAAAGTTTGATGATAAAGCTATTTCAATGAGTTGTTTTTTTTTTGGAAATGCAGCTCCAAAGCTCTATGTACTTTTAAAAACATTCACTGTAGTGGGGATGAGTGAACTGATTCAAAATAAGCCAAATCAATGTTTTTATTTGTTTGTAGGCATTGAAAGGTAAATTTACTGAAGGGATAGAGAATATTCACTTTTGGAAATCAACATCACCTCATTGATATAGATGTGTAACATAAATGAAAGAACAGGATTGGTGATTTTCACAATATTTGACATGCCAAGTGAAAATTCAGTTTACAACCTGAACAGACTCTTTTAGTAAATCAACCACCATCCATTTCTTTTTTTTGCAGACAATCATATAACCTATCTATCACAGCTGTATGTATCTTAAACTGTACAATTGTCCATACATTTGCAAACAATACAGATGTGACAGATGTTGGAGGAGGAAGGAACCAAGCAATCTGCTACTTCACACATTCATAACTTCCAATGTTGGGGTTCTCTTTTCAGACTAAATAAATGTAGCACAGTAGAACAGCAATATAATTTGGGAGTATAAATTTGACAGCCCAATGTCACTTGTGAATGATTTCCTTCTGGATCTTTAAATGGTTGGGTATAGAACTGAAGTGCTATTTTGTAAAGATCTACTATTTTAGTGTGAACTACCTTGGCGTTTTCACAGATTCTCTTACTCAAAAAAGAAAGTCAGCAGATGTTTTTTGCTGATTTCAAGTTTGAGTTACAGAAAAACTACATAGTTTATGTTTTTTTTTTTTTATTTTGGACATGTACCTACAGACCACTTGACCTCCAACAGGTTTGGTCACCAAAATAAATTCAGGAAATGGTAAACATCAGCCTTATTTTTTATTTAAAAAAGTTTCCACATGCAAAAAATAGTATTAGGACTAGTAGGAAATCAACTTGCAAATATTCCCTATCAACCCCTGGTAAACAATCTCTATCACTTGAGGGTCTATTAAAACTATGCATTGTGTGTTAAAGGGCTCTCAGTAAATTATCCACAATTAATGTCTGGTTGAATGAGCCCCGTCTAAAGCTTATCACTAAAAAAGCTAAAAACGTTAGTAACATAATATATTTTAAAACACAAAGTATGAGATTAAGATTGTGTACCTGATGGATAAACTAAATGAATCTTAATTCACTCAATAGGAAACATTTTAAAATCAGCCTATCAACCTATTAAATGAACCATAGACAGCATATAAACATGAATACTGGAATAAATCTGGAGCATCTCCAGCTACTTAATTTAAACTCATAAATTTAGATGCTTTATGCCAAAAGATTGCTAATTTCTTCCAAACTACAACACTATAAAACACATGCATACAGTACACTTTAACACCAACAGTAATGAAAGGCACTCAATGGTCTTTTCACCAGTCTAGTATATTGGGTGGTGAACACTTTTAAAAGTACCCCTTCTAATTTAGCATATTAAATGAACAAAAAAGAAAAGAAAGACGTAAGTATGGCTAGCTGTGATTATTCAAACACATGGTTGGGGATTAATAAATCAGTAGTAATATTTTGTTCACTATATAACAAAGTGACATTATAAATAAGTGGGATTTGATTTAGTATGACGCATATTGTAAGAGTGAAATGCAAATTTAGCATGGTCAGTTTTACATGTTCTAAAATTAAAAGAAAATCAAAGGAACACTTTCTGGGGGAAACTCTCAAAGCATATCAATCCCACTTCTTTGAATTAAGGGACAATTGTAACCAAAAGATTAAAGCTTAAATGCATCATACATAAATTATTATTGTTTATCATGCCATTATTTTACAAGCTATTTAACATATATCTGAGCATCAAACAAGCACTAAAACACAAGTACAAAGAAAACTTAACAAAGGTGATGGTGACAGGCAATTCACATGTTAATAGAGAATAATATCAATATAGGTATGCTTCATATAAATTAATCATGGAATATATTTAATAAATTTATATGAACATAGTAAATACAGAAAAGTGGTATCACTGGAATCTTATGCTACAGTCAATCCAATGTATTAGTGTTGCAGCTGATGTACAATACAATTATCTAGATGTCAAATACACACAAACACACATGAACTTTAGTTATTAAAGTTAATATACTACTGTTTTTAACATTATAATGGTAAATGATGCATGAAATTACCTTTCAAACATGTAATTAGCATTATGATGCCTATTACAAGATACCTTATATCTCTGTTAGGATCTATCAACAGCAATGTTGGACAACAAGTAAAAACAATTAATAAACTACTAATCAAAGAACATTAACAAAGCTAAGGTTAACACTCGGTTATCACAATCCAGAGTAGACAAAGTAAACAGACAGAAAACAGTTTGAACTGTACACGTTTTGTGTTGTGTAGTTTCCACGCTTTTCTTTTGTCTTCATCAGCTATCATGTTAAAAATGTAAAATTACTTATCATGGTAAAAAAGGCAAGTTTTAATCTGATGGGTGGAGGAAAGAAACAAACGTACTGCCATTTTCATATTAGACTTTTAGTATGTAAGAAGCTATAGCATTCCATGTATCATAAAAACAAACATTTAAGAATCAACAGTCTAAGACAGGGGTCCCCAACCCCCAGTCTGCAGTCCACTTGTCCGACGACCGTCTGACAGGTGGACCCAGGCTCTGGTTGGTGCACCCCCCAGCGGGGTCAGGAGAAGGACCATGCTTAGAGGGGCTTACCGGCCAGAACCGCTGACCACATCTCGGGTTTGCATTGCAGGCTCAGGGTAGTGAGCGGGTTGTGTCTCTGAACACAGAAAGTGAGCGGGTTCTGGCATCATGACATCATTCTGGGGGAAGCTTCTTCACCTTTGAGTGACACATGGCTCCCCGCACATGCGTGGTCCTGAGTCCATGCATTTAGTGGTCTGCAAGCTCCAAAAGGTTGAGTGTTGAGTTGGGATCTTCACAGCATAAGCAGCAGTGGTATCAAAAGTTGGATCCCTATTAAATCACGGTGATCAAAGATGGGTTGCTGGTTCTTTCTCTTTTTGAATTCCAAGTCACAACTTTTGCATCTACAGAGAACAGGTAAGCCTATTATTGAACCATGTTGCTATATATTTTAGCAAAATGGGTTCCTGCAAGATCTAATAAAAATGTGCTCACTTTTATTTCATACGAGGCTTAGAGATCCAGGGTCTGGTTATTCAAATATTACAGAGCAATCTAGAAATTGCAAAATCATCCTGAGAGATTGTTTCATAAGGGCTTAATTCTTCTTCAAAGAGAATAAATTGTAGGTAGCCTTTTTCATTTGTAATATATTTATTAAAATGTTGATCCAATATTTTTGATTGTCATTAAGTTTTCTTTTTTGAAATTGTAAGCTAGAAGTAATTCAGTTCTTGTTAAGCAATTTTTTTTTGACTTTTAAAGACCTTTGGGATCTGTCTGGAAATAAAAATACAGTTGACCTTATATTAGCACATATCACTGTCCACTGATGTTTATATGAAATAAAGCAAAAATTGAAAAAGAGTCTGGATGGGTGAATTTTTAACCTCTGCTTCCAAAAATTGCTAATATACTGAATTTTGTGATGTTCACCCCGGCTTTAACTTGTTCCTTGTTACTTTGCTTCTAAAGCGAAGCGGGTAATTAACCATTGTCAGCCCTAATTGGACAAATATGGTACCAGAGGAGTAAAAAAGCATTGTATAAGCAGGCAGAGGTTAGGTCCAGTGAGTTGGTTTAGAAGAAGATGGGTAAATACCTGGTGAGAGACCACAATCTGTTCCAGAGACATTCACTAGCAATTTGACAATAATATTGCAAAAATATTTCTAATTTTACATAAGTAGCAAACAAATTTGTTGCATTTATTTTATAATATAACCCCTGGTTTGTGACAGAAAAAAATCCTTCCATGCTAAAAAAGTGTTACAATGACCTTTTTCAGTGAACTGAAATCCAAGCAATTAGACTGTGTAATTTCATGCTCTCCCTTGCTACTTTAGTAAGATAATAATTACTCCGCATGCCTATATCTAAGTCTGTGTAGGTGGACATGTTTTTAACTTTTGTCCTTAATTTTGTTAGTGTACAACAGGGGTGCCCAAAAGGTTAATCGCGATCTACTGGTGGATCGCAAAGGCAACGTGAGTCTATCATGGAGCCCTACCTTACCCCTCCCTGCTGTTTACCAGCAGCCCTGCTGTAAGTCCACAGGGATGCTGGGGATGTCTTTTTAGAAGGCTTGTGTAACAGGGGGGAGTGGGGAGGGAGGCAAGGAGGGCCGGAGGGCAGTCTGAGGTGAGCAGTGCTGGGTGGCCAACTCAGTTCAGACTCTGTGTCAGGGTTCAATTATCGAGATACCTTTGTACAGATTACCAGTTCTTTTTCTTGTGCAGCACGTCATTCTCCTATGACAGGTGAACTGTAGCTTTCCTGTCACTATAGTCTTGTAGTGCAATGTCTGTGCAATGTTCTGCCACTCATGTCTCATTAGCTTCAGTCACTTCTGTGTCATAATCGGTATATTTTATATCGGTTATCGGTTTATTTATATAAATAAATATATGTTTAGCATTTTTATTGTTGGTGGATCATTTTGACTTGGTCATTTTAAAAGTAGCTTGCAAGCCAAAAAGTTTTGGGATCCCTGGTGTACAACATATAGCTGAGATTTTGACTCATTTGCATATTCTTTTGCTTTTTTTCATGTGTGTTTTTATAATAATTAAATTTTTTGTACTTTCTATGTATATCATATGACTGTACATGAAACTCCTGATGAAGCCGATCTATTAACCACGGAATGTGTCAAATTATTGGGACATTGGGTATTTCTAATTCTTTTTATGGGGATATCTTTGAATGCACAATGACCTTTGTGTCTGAATAATTTGATATGTATTTATGAAAAAGAAAAATGTTTTTTTTTCAGCAGTCAGTGTTTTATTTTTTGATCTAATTTATTTTGATATTATAGGACCAATTAACTATGATTCCATGAAAATTCAGTTTTTTCAGTGTTTTTCCTGTGTATCTGAGATGCATGGTGTTTTGCTATCCTCAATAATTGCTGCTGTGCTTTTGGTCCTTATCTTTGGTTATGAGGCTATGTAGAAGTGTATTTGGCCAGGGGTAAGTATTGCTAGTAAAAACTCATTTTAAAGAATTATAGTTTAAAGAATACATAAACTTGAATAAATCACTGTATATTACCCAATTTTAAAAAGTAGACTTTTAAATACAATACTGATTGAATTTTTAACCACTTTTCTGATAGTTTTATTAGATTGGTTCAGTACTTGTTTATCTACAAGACCCAAATCAGTGGAGGTATTGGTGCTTATGAGAGATCACATTTTATTTTATATATGCTCAGTTTATACTTTATAAAATGCACCTCCTTCCCTGCCCCCAGATTTTAGCACCAAACTGCAAGCCACAGTTAGTTCATTACCAAACTGGAGGAGGTTGGGTGTGCATCCTAAGTGGCTGCTGATTTTTCTCAGTTCTGATGCATTATCATGCACATTGTTGAGCAGAATGCTTTCTGGGTAAGCTGGTAAAAGTAGACTAGAGAGAGGGGTGGAACTTAGAAACCTGGTTTAATGTTCAAGAGATGTAAAAATACCAGTCATTCTACCAGTTACCAGGCAAAGCCATAGGGTAAAATTGTGAAATGTTACCACTCAATCCAGGACAGACTTATTTCTAGATGGGGCAAATAAATATCTCGAGTACAGTGTCATGATTAAACTTGCAGACTGGAAAATATTTAGGAATATTAAAGAAAAAAATAGGAATCTATAGGTTTACAAGTGCAGTTCATTAGTGTTTGAAGACAATTAGGTTTGGATAGTTTTGATTCTGTCAAAATAAAATACAATATTGACACAAAATAGTTTGCTAGAAAGTCCCTGTAACATACATTTCAGTATTCAGGCCCAGTCTTGAGTTAGTACACTCACACATATATGTGAGTTTGCGTTTGAAATGCAAACTAATGACTGAAACAATTTGTCTTGCCTTGAAAGAATGATACCATGAAGGTCACAGTAAGGACATAGTTATGGTATGGTAGATAGAACTGAGGGAAACAAAACCTTGCCTGAATATAAATGAGGGCTGGGCAATCTCGAAGAAAGGAACTGACAAGCAAAGTAGAAAATTCTGGCTCAAGTAAAAGGAAAATAACAATAGATTTGATAGATTTTGTTAAGGCAACTGGAAAATTGTTACATGAGGAATATGAATACAAAAATCTAAAGCATGTAAGCTGGCATGCTGGTGAAGTGGAAGATTGTTTCTCAAGTGACAATGGAATTCTAAACAGAAATGATAGACACAGTTAATGTGCTCGTGATGGGCAAATTCAGCTCCTTGAAAGATAGGAAGCAGACCTTTGTTTTGTCTGAGGAAAGCAATTTTCCAACACTGCCTCCATGGAGAATTTAAAAGAAGACATATATTTCTGCAACAATCAATTGTGATAGGATCCTTCACATAAAATTAATCTAGGCTACTTTGAAGGCAGAAACACAATGTTCCTATGCTATCTTCATAAACAATATGTGCATTACGAGCAAACAGTTTTGTTTAAATTGAAACTGCTCTTTTCACTTTCACCTTATATGCTTAGGGGATGAGCTTTGCATTGTTCAAAAAATTGTTTAGAGTTCTTTTCTTAAACTCATAAAAATTAGATATGTTCTTTCCATGTTCTTTAAAAAAAACTTGTAGCCAAAAAAGAACAAATACTTGTCAAATACAATAACTAAAGGCACAAGAGCGATAAGTGCCTTAAGTAATTTTTTTTTATATCAACCATTGAAAGCTTTAAAAAAGTCAACCCAAATTTACATATACACTCTAACTACCTGTTTGTGGTAAAATAGGCATCAAATTACATTCCACAATGCATCTTCTAGTGTCAATTTAATCCAAAAACCAAGTGTAGATTGAATGCCTAATTCAAATTTTTTGAAGATCAGTAAGTGAATACCAAATTAAAAAACTCCTCAAGCTTTTTATGAAGAATTTAAATAAACATAATCACCAAATTAATGTACCATATTAACTATTATTATATAACCTCTTTCTTGCATATGGGTATACTTTTAGTTTTGGCTTTGGCTTCACACGAAAAAAAAAAACGATAAAAAAGCAGCTTAAAAATATTCCAGGTGATTTGTTGGTGCATAAAATGTATTACAATGTATTGCATATTTCCAAGGGTGAACTAAACTTGCTAAAGATGTAGAATATAAACTGCACATGCTTTCGTCATGTCCAAGGTCTAAATCATTCTGGGGCATGGTTAGTAAGATTATAGAAAAAAGTTAGAATTTGCTGGTCTCAGAAGACCCTGACTTCTTCTTGCTGTATCATAATGAGATCCCCCTGAAGGTGTACCAAACTACAGTGGTTAGGCATTTAGTGCATGCAGCTAGGTCCTGAGTTCCACTGCTCTGGAGGATATCGGTTCCACCCAAGGTGAGACAGTGCCCCTGATTCATCAAGCAGAATCGGATTATCGGTCGCGCATTCGTATTAGCGATCCGGAATCGTA
>NC_092861.1:77462601-77469997 GCF_032062135.1 Pyxicephalus adspersus | reverse complement strand
CTGGTAGTGAGGCGAGTGTACGCGCATACTCGAGTCCGGACCGCGGTAATCCGCGATCGATGGCCGCGCGTACGTTCGCGCTTCCAGCGAGCGCGGATTTCATTGATGAATCAGGGGCAGTGGCTTTGTAGGGTTAAAGAAATAATCCTTTTAAAGGATATCTCTCTAGCATTCATGGTACCAAAACTAAATTCTGTAATACTTGATTTTATTGTAAACAATTTCAAGACTCCTTGGAATGTTAACTCCAGGCTGGGCCCAGTCCTAAAGCCAAACATTTAATTCCTCTATTTTGCAGTGAGCCACTTTAACATTCCAGTTGTTACAATACTCCTCTCCCATTTACCCTTTTCCCCCCAGTTTGTTCATTGTTCTCAGTGTTTGTGTTTCAGGCCAGGATTAGGGAAATATTGGATTCTTTTTGGAAGTGTTATGAAAGTGGGACATTCCAGAGACTTTCCCCATGTCTCGTTTCTTTTGGAGTATAGATCAATAAAGAATGTACATTGCTGGTCCTCACACAAGTGTGGACTGTATTACATCATCAGTAGCTGGATATGCCAACTCCCAGACTGTTGGGTCAATGTTCACTATAATATGCTTTCTCCCGCTTCCTGTTGACACAGTACTATTTTGAAAATGTTTTAGATAAAGAATGCTATAAAAAAAGCTGGTGAAATCAATGCAAAAAGGTGATAATCATATCAAATATGTATGTTCAAAAAAACTCTCTCTATCTATCTATCTATCTATCTATCTATCTATCTATCTATCTATCTATCTGTCTCTACACATATATCTGCACCATCTAACTATTTTTGAAACAGTGAATGCAACATTCACAAAATAATCATAGGTAGTCACCCTAATTTAAAAACATGCACAAGGAATTTTTACTTGTTAAATATTCAGGGAATGTCACATTCACTGATTTATACCAATATGCCTCTCCGTATATTTAGTATTTTGCACTGCCCAAAATAATTTTGTGAAGATTGTGATTAGCCAGAGCTGGTACCTGCCTTGTTGCTTCCTTGTAATTAATTATTATTAGCATGTTGAATCTATAGCAACTATTTCAATTAGGGGGCTGGTTAAAAAAGCTTAAATAAATGACTACAATGATGGACTACTGGTCACAGAAGGAGATTTATAGTTTAGATCAGCTATGTGTTGTCTTGAAAGGAACCTACCGAGTCTCACAACAAAACTGGATTACCACTTGACTTATTTGTTACTAGCAGTGAAAGAGAAGAATGCAAGGGCTGCTGTGTTCAGACATGGTCCTGGAAACAAATGCTTTGGTTCCATGGTGATATATAAATACTTTTTAGCTGCAGAAACTCACACAACAGTTTAGTTGTTTTAATAATACTGCGTTACATCCCATAAATAGGTGTATGTAATGTTCTTGACCTATTCTCTATTCCTGACAAAGCAGAAAAGTACTAGAGATAGAACTGACACATGTTGGCGACTACTTCTTTTTAAGACATTGGCCCTGATTTAATACATCTCTCCAAGGCTCGAGAGGATACACTATCTTCAGTGAAGCTGGGTAATCCAAAAAAGCTGGAATGGATCTGATCCAGGATTCACAACATTTGTCAATAAATAGCAAATGACTTTAGGAAATCTATTCGAGATTTGTTGGATTACCCAGCTTCACCAAGAAAGTGTATCCTCCCTGTTCCTAGAGAGCTTTAATAAATCAGTCCCATTACATTTCTCATACAATGATACAACATTGAAACAGTTGATCACAACAAGCTACATATGTCCTAAAGTAACTTTCTTGCCTTGATTTCCCAAGTGGAAATTTCATCTCTGTTCATGACAGCTCTTTTTCAGTGAATGATGCTTTCAGATTAAGAGTGCACGAGCAATTCTAAAAACTTGCAATATGTTTTTATATGGCATTTTGTAATATACTTATTTAAAATAAACAGGAAAATAATGAAAGTGTTTATAATTGAAGCCAAATATAGGCAGAGAGCCATTAATTATATCATCTTTCATTTGGATAACTTGTTTCTTTGAT
Source organism: Pyxicephalus adspersus (assembly GCF_032062135.1). Lineage (NCBI taxonomy): Eukaryota > Metazoa > Chordata > Amphibia > Anura > Pyxicephalidae > Pyxicephalus > Pyxicephalus adspersus. The sequence continues at coordinate 77,467,956 of NC_092861.1, read as the reverse complement.
GAACAATTTATAAGCAGATGTGGTGTCACTCATAAAGGCTAAAATTCATTTTCAGCTGAGTTGCAACTAAATTATATAGTTATGGTAACCCTATGTGCACAGTGCTAGAATAAATAGGCCAATAAATACAGGTATGAATAATTAGGCAGAACAATCCTATACTTGTGGTTCATAATGTCAAACATAAAGCTATTATTTGGAAACAGGATTTTATGATAAGTGATGGAATGCACATAAGATAGGCTTTAGCACAGCAGGGGTTTTCATGTGTGTTTAAACATTTAGAGGATAAACATGCTATTGCTAGATAACAGTAATAGACTTATGTGTATTCATCCATGGAATGAGGTTGTACTAAGGCCAAGAAATTGTCCACAGGAAACCATGTGAGACATGAACATTTACTGTATTCAACATTTTTGTATCAGGTATTCTAAGAACATAATTGCTCCTGTATGTAGACTACATTTCAGCAGAATTATTTATTTACTTCCTACTATCAAATGCAATGGTCCACTAATGAAGTGTATCCTTTGTGAAATATGAGGATTACTGTACATGTGTGAAAAGCAGCAAATACTTAAAATACGTTCATTTGCACATATAAATCTATATAATTGGCAAGCCAGCCAAATGTTTTTCTGATGAGGTTGCTATCATTTCTTTAAACCATTCGTTCTTTTTGTTTGCAACTGTTTTAAGGAACTGGTATTTAGGGTAATAAAACCATTGAGGCATTACAGGAAAATATGCTGAAAGTTGGCTGATAGATAAAAATACCATTTAATAGTTATATACTTATTTAAAAAATCTTTACAAAAATACATTTGATGCAATTTTACATATAATTAGTTTAAGTACAAATTCAAATTGGGAGAGAAAATGCCAAATGAAGAACATAACAGTACACATGATAAAAGGAATATTGACAAGTGAGGAAAGAATAAGGAATTTATAACTGAGCCACTATTCCTAAATTGTACAAACAGAAGGCTGGGGTGTATTACTGACTAAGCTATACTGCAGCCAAGTTAAGGTGTAGTCTGATGTATGGGTTTTTCTGTATGCAGGGTTGGTTTAGGATAGGGCAATATTGGCATTTGTCCAGGAACTCCACCTTCACGAGGATCCCAACTGACAAAATGGCAAAAATTCTGTGCATTCCGGGCCCAATTTCATATATGCCCAGGGTCCCATTTTGTCTAAAACAATCCCTGAGTGTATGTTTGCATGGAGTTCATAATGTAAGGCCTAACTCCAACCAAAACCCTTTTTGCATAAACTTGGGAAGGGATAGAGCTTCTGACAGGCTTTAACTGATATTTGTCTGAAACTCTATCCACAACTTTTGTATAAGAATCACACGGTCCGGAAGAATGGTAAAATTCCCCTGAAGGGGTACTATAAAAAAAAAACTACCACATTTTATACTTCACCCGAAAAAAATACATTTTACCCATCCCCACTCTATATAAAAAAGTGGATATGAGTAAAGTTTGAATTTATTCTCTACAATTTATTTTCAAAAAGCTATTAAAGCGCTTAACTGTAAAAGTTTGATCATTGGTGAAAGTCTTTTTGCAATATTTTATAATACATGTAACAGGAGATGAAGTACCCGCAATTCAGGGAATGTTCAAATTATCCCATAAATCATTGTTTAAGTAATTATCAAAGAGAATACAATCTCATATGTCATCCCCACAAAATACATTGGTAGGAATATCTTCCTAGGTTTACCTCCTTAATATACAATCCTAGGCACCAGCACCTTTATTAATTTGGCTTGCAAGGCTGCATATTGCAAATGTGTTCTTTAACTTATTTTACTAGAAAAAGTATTAGGCAATTATTCACCCTGGAAATGTTACTAGAGAGTATAGTTCCAATGGAAAGCTTTTAGAAATGCTCACCTTCTCTTTATCTCTTAGAAGATATTTTTACTCTGGAACAAAAGCAGCACCTGAATAAAAAATATTACACATCCTACTCATATTTCCTATCGGATATAAAAATATAAAGTAAATGCAGACCTCAGGTTTAAACTCCTGTGAATTGTTACGGCTATCAGTCAAGTAACCAATACAAATAGATGATGGAACCTGAAACTGATACCTGGGGAATTTCAATAATAATCGTGACACAGTCCAAATAAGTACCATTAATAACCAATTTGCCTGGGTAACCACTCTTTTGGAAATGAGGGGCAACATGGCAAAGGGGTATGTTTAATCTACTTCTGAACCAGCAATAGTTCAATGGTTTTATAGTTCAGTAGTGACAATTCCCATGTGGGGATGCCATGTGCGGGGATGTGGTGATATGAGCTAAACAACAAAGATAAAGCTATATAGGATGTATTCTTGAACGGCCAGTAAAAATTAGTGTTTATGCATGGACATCCGGAGATTCAAATGAAAACGAGGGTAAATATAAAGATAGCTATTTTGAACTACATACTGATATTGGAAATAATTGCTGATTGAAAAAGCCCTAAAGTCACTGTCTCCGGCTATCCTCACCTGCTAGGTGGGTTTCATGTGCTGCATGTATCATATGTTCTTGTCCTGTCTTTTCTGTTCCTGAAGAAGTGGATACACTCTGCGAAATGCATCAAACCAACAGGGTAACATTTTTGTTGAGGTTACCTGGACAGGAATGTTTGACAATATTTGCTTAACATTTTTAAAAGTTTTATTTGATGTCTGTTTTAGGAGTGTTAAATAACATTTTGGTTTGAATTTATATTATTGTAATCATTGGCCTTAAAAGTCCTAGTTTCAGAGGTAATTCCTTTTGTGTATTTGTTTAGTAGTGACAATTAGGCTAGGTTTAGATTACATTGTGAAAATTTCATAGAAGCCTCTTTATGAAGCCTTAATTTTGCAGAGTTGCGCTTATTCACAGTTCTTCTAAATGCAAATATTCTACCTCTGCAAAAATATGTCCTCATTTTGGTGAAAAAAGTATTATGTCTATGGCTCTCCCATGCTTTCTAGCCCCAGGCACCTCATTGGATTTATTCGTGGGTAATCTGTATCTGGATTATTGCTTAGAGCTAGCTAATGACTGCATATATAACTAAAATATTAGCACTACACTTAACCTTATTAAAAAATCCTTATTACAATAATTATAAAACAACTTTTCAGTGTCCACATATCTATCATATCCAATTCCATCTTGTCTTTATTGCTATATTTGGCCAAGGGGAAATCCTAAATGCTCAATCTGAAAAAAGACATTTTGTATCCTAAATATGTAATATACAAACCATATTTATTTGATATCTAGGTATTTTATATGTGATAACAATTTGCTAAATCCAATATAAATTTTGATAAATTAGTATTCATATTACATACCAATCAAATATATGATATATCACTATTATATAAAAGTAATTTTATATCAGTCTTCTACCATAAACACCATAGTTTCTTGCTGGAAAAATGATAGAAGTTTCTTCCAGGGTAAAAAGACTCTAGCTGTCTTATTGTAAGATGCATCAGAACAAATGCACACATGTATTTTATAAATAGATTTTGTCTTTTAATTCACTAGCCGCTGTCCCTTATTGAAATGAGTTATCAGCAGTAGGTTTTCACTTCCTGGGCACAGCTTGTCTTTTAAAAATAATTTAAATGCAAATAGAAAGTAATGTAAATGCATATATAAGTTGCCAGAGTGCTTTAACATATTTGACAACTCTCACTATGATAAAAACAACTTATTTTTAAAGTTTAGAAATTTAAAGGTGATCCTAGTGAGGCACATTGATATTATTCCCAAATGAAAAAAAAAAAGGTCTTTTCATTAACCATTGTACATTTCTATCCAAACATCAATTCTGTGCTGAAATGTACTGTGCCAGCCCTGTATATGAAACATCATTTAATTACATACTCTCGAGCATGTCTCCAGGACGTGTACACATTACATAGTGCAGTTTATTTTATGACTGTACTTAACTCCTGTCAGACAGTCATCACCACAAGACTACAAATATAACAAGGACTTGCAGACATATTGATCGCCATACAGAAAATACCAGAGGGTACTTTTTCCATGAGAAAGCATATTTACAAAATAATGTGCTAGCTACTGTAACATTGGGGAACCGTCAGACTGTACAATGGGAAAAATTAAGGGTTCTTTCAAATCTTTTTATTGCAGCAACATGTAGTTAAAATCCTGTTTACCCCATTTTACTGCAGCATGCACAAACACATAACCCGTGGCATTATGGGGAGCATTGATTCTGTGTACGGCACTCCAGTATACCATTAGGACCTATTTACACGTATGCATTTTTAATGCATAGGTTTTAATGCACACATGTGTACAAAGGTTAACTATTCTTTATGGTCCTATTTCATTTCTTTGTGATGCGTTGATGTACATTGTCCTTCTTAGAATACATCAAAAATGGTAATTGCCAATTGATGAGCATATTTTAGTAAATCCAGATATAAAGTCACTCAAAACATACAAGTAGTGCATTTTTTTGTAAATCTGTGAATTTATCTGCACTGTCAGCTCATTCACCTATATAAGCATAGACATTGAGAAGTTGATCTTAAAAGTTCAGAGGCACTAAAATCACAGAATTTTTTTTACTGGATATTGGCACACTGACAGCTTTTATAAGCAAAGTCCATACATTTCTTTACCCAACCTGACCTTACATTTTTTGTTACATAGTAAAAAAAACCTGCATATACTGTAAAATACTCCCAAAGTAATGGCAACAGTACTCATCAAATACGGTCCAGCACAAAACCAGTTATCCACATTCTTGTATATAGACTCTGGTTAATGAATAGATGATACATCATTAAAAAGTAAATTATACACTGCTTCTTTTTTCTCTGTTTCTGTTCTCAGAAGTTTGAAACTGGAGTAGACAAAGTATTCTCAATTAAATAGCTGTGGCAGATGACTGCATTTCTCATCAAGAAAGTGTTACTAGTCTTTGAAGTAGCTAGAAAAATAAGAAGGACAGATGGAAAGCAAGACACAGTTTGATCTGTGAGTGGTGATATAGATTTAGCACAGACTATTAGCCCTGCTGGCATGCTGTAGCATGCATGCATAATTTGTCAGCAGGACAAATCCATATTCAAAATGCATTTAGCATATCTAAGTTGGGAGGAGCTGTTCTTTCATCAGTAGTGCTACAGTGCACCTTAGGGTGTAGTAATCGACAACATTACATCTGCATGTAAAGGCAAATAACTTTACTTGGCTGATTTTTTTCTGCAAACAGAGAATAGGTTCAATTCATATTTGCTAGGAAGCCATCAAGAGTGCAAGATTCCCTCAACAGATGGTGAAATGAGTCAAAAAAGGAAA
>NC_092861.1:77455163-77461174 GCF_032062135.1 Pyxicephalus adspersus | reverse complement strand
GAATTACAAACAACTGAAATAAATCTTACACCTTTTAAAGTGTTTTGTGTTGTTTTCCTGTTTAAATTGGAACATTCATTTAAATTACGCTGGCCAAGCCTCCTCCCCCTCAAGTTACCTACTATATGTAAAATTAAAACACTAAGTAACTTGGGCTTATCTTTTTCTCATCTTCTGATTAAAACATCACCCCCTTCCAAGAAGATTCCAATCAAGGACTGAGCAGACAAAATCTAACACTTTTGTTCATTTGAAGTGTTACCAATCCTGCATTTCACAGAAATTTTCCTTGAAGCTCGATGACATCAGATAAGTATAAGGTAAGGAAAGTATAATTCTAGCCTTTTCATTTTTTTATATTGTAATGTTTATGTAAATGTAATGTTTTTCATCTCTTATAGGAAGTTATCTGAGATACTAGAGAGAGTCCAGCCAACAGCTGCCAACCTTCCAATTTAGTGTTGGACAAAAAAAATTACTTTTTCAGAACATTTCTGCTGTCCTTGTATAGTACTCTGGGTTTTTTAAACAAGTGTCAAACGCATAAAATTGCATACTGACCCCACCACAAAAAGGTTTGCAATTTAGTCAATGCCAGTAGCAATTTGTCAATGCTAATTATGCTGCACCAAATCAGAAGCAGTCTTTTTAGCTTTATCTGTGTTCTCCTTTGGTGAGTTTCACTACATATCCCTCTTTCTTTTTAAAAATGAGGAGAGAGGTAGATGTTCTGTAGTCTAGCAGAAGAAGAATGATTAAAGTCTGACAATGCTGCTTGGAAGTATTTTAGCGACTACTGGTAATTATTAAACTTTTTATTGGTGAAATATAGTAGCACAACCTTTTCCCACAGTGATTACTATGTATTTTAACCCTGAATTCATTTCTTGTCAGAACAAAAATTGTCATATAACGACTTAGGTAGTTTACACTAATACACTCCTTCCACTCAGAGTTTTATTTATCCTGCAGAAGCCTAATTCAGAAGGTATACAATCATTTGGAATAGAACTTTAATACATAAAGCCTAGTATACTTACTTGCGTCATCATAATGCTGCTTGCCAGATGCTGCAACATTTTGACCAGCCAAATGGGTTGGATGCCTTTTTTCTGGGATATCTATTCAATAGTATTATTTTTCTATTAAACACAAATAACATTCTCCTCTGTGCTCAACCACAGCAATTCAATGCCTTATATATAGACCCCCTAGGATCAAAGAGGTGAAAGTTGCATATAAATAAACTGTGAGACACTGGTGAATTACCATCCTTCTCTCAGTGGCTATTCCAAAATCTACACCATATTCGTCACCTAGAGTATTTCTCCGGGGCAGAAGACTCCATAATGCCATCCCAAAAACCAGTTATACCACAGAATTTCAGTAGTGGCGGAGGCTAAGGAGACTGGCAAACCACCAGGTACACTAAACAGAAAGTCAGAAAAACCACCAAGTAAGAACAAAATCAGTGTTAATCAGGCAGCCAAGTAATGTTTTCCACAGGGTTAAGTGATAATCATAATTGGTGTTGCAGGAAAATTGTGCACAACAGATTCTCAAGTAGAAAGTCATACCCTAAGCAGAAATCAAAGACTATCAAAAAATGATTGGGCGGAACAGGGTCCAGAAACTAACCTGCTCACTGAATACAGCATTAATATAATTCCCTCTAGCTCCACCTCATCCTAAAGTGTTTACCAGGACACATCTCACCATGATTACACACATCTACAGGGATAGTGAAGATGCTACAAAGCTGCCAATGGACTGCAGCAGAGGACAAGCAACCAATTTACTGAGCTGCTTGCTGCTGCATGCAGCAAAATAATACATCAAAGTGCCCTTTTTAGCCGGTTCTGCTAGACAAGGAATTTTCAAATTAACATTTTGTAAATAACCTGCAATAGAAAAAACACAGAAATAACAATAAACATCTAGTCAATATTTACTGCCTATGTTTTGGGTGTATTTTTTCCTGAAAACCTTTTTCCACAAATGGATACTGTTTATTACACCATATATTTTGGCTCAATGAGAAGAAAATATTTTGTTTTGTGGAATCTCAAATTTAGGCAGACATCAGCATATACTTGTCTACTCTTACAAATGGAAAAATATGATAAGAAATAAGAACAATGACTGTATTGCTGTTGTTGGACAAGAAATAATTTACATACATTTATGCATTAGTGTTTTCTCTGAAAGTTCATTCTACACAAATTAAAGAATCCAATTTCACACATGTTAGGCCACATTTTAAAACATATTATTCTTGCAGAGTCTCAATCGAAAGACTTACACTATCTCCAATGCACACCTGGATACTATTAGTAAAAGAAAAATAAAGAATCAATAAGTGTATGTAAACAACAAAACATTTAATGGCTCCTCTGGGGTACAGAATTTAAAGTGTGTCTATCATAAGGCATAGCTCTAGAGTTACCAAAGTTGGCATTTATCTGGCCGCTCTAACTTCTCAGGTTGTCACTCCTATGTTAGTCCTACTAATTACTATGTTTAGAGCAGGTGAAAGGCTAATGTTACAAGGTACTTAGAATATATATATATATATATATCGCTCCTGCCTAATGAGACATGCTCATTGAAGCCATCCATCCCTTTACAGAAAAATCAAGGATTTCCATATAGTTTTATCTGCCTATACCTCACTGGATGTTTTAAAATGTAGATTTACCTTAAACTAACCTTATGGTATACACTATAAAGCATTTTCAGAATTCTCAATACTGTAAAAATAATGGGTATTATCTTACAAGTAACTATATATGCAAAGTGAAATTTTATGTGAATTGTGTTATTTATTGTGTCTAGAGTAAATATGCCAATACTGACAAGAAAAGAATTTTGAAACATTATAATTTGTTACCTTGAGCTTGTTTCTGTGAGCTATGGAAAAAAATATCCAAGGCATTTTAAAGAAAATCTAATTCAAACAATAACAAAACCTGTAGAAAATGTTTACTATATGAGCATTCAAATGTCTTTTCCATTTTGAAATAACAACTGGTAATAATGGCTATGAAGAGTAGTATTGTGTTCTAACATATTTTCCTGTTTGTATCACTGTAGGAATGTTTTGTGCGTAGGAAAGAAATAAAGCACTGTGGCACGTACATTATTCATTATGGCTCATTACACGCAGGTAAAGTTTTGTATTATATAGCAATAAATATAGTGATAGGAATTTGTTGAACACGTGCATAACTTAAGTAGGCCCAAACCTTATAGGCTGAAGTAGATAGCTTCATTTTGCATGTTAATATTGCTCACCTTGCTAACTCTATATAAAAATACTGTTACTTAGAATTTATTCAGGTAATTTGATGAAGAGTTTTTAAAAAAATTTTATCACAAAGCAACCAACATGGCAGGTAAGTATTGTGATGTATTTCCAGACACTTTCCTCCATTTTTTTATAATTATTATTTCTTTTGTACAAGGACCATCAAATCTAGAATAGCAGAGAGGGAGGAGATATACTATATACAAATATGTGCTGTAGTATTGAATACCTTTTTTACAAAAATAAATATACATTTTTATTTAAAAAAGTATATATATATATATATATATATATATATATATATATATATATATAACTATATACACACATTCTGTGCACATTCTCGGTATATTTGTACATTCTGTGTATATTCTCTTTATGTATATATACAAATATAAAATAATATTAAATAGTTTATGTATTTTTTTTTAGATTTACACTATTTTTTATAAAAAGAAATTCGAGTATCTTGAAGTCATTAAGTAATTTTCTATAGCAGTGAACAGTTTGCGTTTTGCCTATTAACAATCAGTTATCTAAAACAAACAGTATAAACACACAGGATTGTGTAGTTTTAGAATAAGAGAAAATCTAATTCAAACAATAACAAAACCTGTAGAAAATGTTTACTATATGAGCATTCAAATGTCTTTTCCATTTTGAAATAACAACTGGTAATGATGGCTATGAAGAGTAGTATTGTGTTCTAACATATTTTCCTGTTTGTATCACTGTAGGAATGTTTTGTGCGTAGGAAAGAAATAAAGCACTGTGGCACGTACATTATTCATTATGGCTCATTACACGCAGGTAAAGTTTTGTATTATATAGCAATAAATATAGTGATAGGAATTTGTTGAACACGTGCATAACTTAAGTAGGCCCAAACCTTATAGGCTGAAGTAGATAGCTTCATTTTGCATGTTAATATTGCTCACCTTGCTAACTCTATATAAAAATACTGTTACTTAGAATTTATTCAGGTAATTTGATGAAGAGTTTTTAAAAAAATTTTATCACAAAGCAACCAACATGGCAGGTAAGTATTGTGATGTATTTCCAGACACTTTCCTCCATTTTTTTATAATTATTATTTCTTTTGTACAAGGACCATCAAATCTAGAATAGCAGAGAGGGAGGAGATATACTATATACAAATATGTGCTGTAGTATTGAATACCTTTTTTACAAAAATAAATATACATTTTTATTTAAAAAAGTATATATATATATATATATATATATATATATATATATATATATATAACTATATACACACATTCTGTGCACATTCTCGGTATATTTGTACATTCTGTGTATATTCTCTTTATGTATATATACAAATATAAAATAATATTAAATAGTTTATGTATTTTTTTTTAGATTTACACTATTTTTTATAAAAAGAAATTCGAGTATCTTGAAGTCATTAAGTAATTTTCTATAGCAGTGAACAGTTTGCGTTTTGCCTATTAACAATCAGTTATCTAAAACAAACAGTATAAACACACAGGATTGTGTAGTTTTAGAATAAGAGCACCTGCGAGGCTCCTGAGGCACAAGGATTTTATACACTGCACATCTCTAGCCAAGAACCCTGAGTATTTTAAAATGTAAAAGCCTTTTGTTCTAAATAGGAAAAATGCTATTCCTGAGGCAGATGGCAGCCTATTGGCTTTATGGTTATATGGCAATATATTGAAAATGCTCTCATGGGGGGCAATGTTCCCCATTCACAATATGACTAATTAGAAGGTTGTCAGTGGTTGAGTAATTAGGAAAGTGTTTCTGAAATTTGGAAGGCTTAAGCTGCCTAAATGGAAACATTTGTTTAAAGAAAAAAAAATTCTTTGTCATAAAGTGTATTAATAACTGTTACTACAGTGACTAGGGATAATATGTATGTTTACAGTTTATTTTCACTTGTGACTTGCAAATTGAAGAATTTAAAATAAAAAAAATATTTTTTTTTTAATCTACGTATACAGCAGAATACAATAATTATTTCAGGCTGTTAAAGCAGACCTATCATGGGATTTTTAACATTGGGTGATTAACCCAACGTTGTTTTTTATTTTTTCCCTAAATATATTTTTTTTTATTAGAATGAGGCCCCTCCTCTTCTGTCTTTAACACAATGGCAGTAAAGAATTTCCAAAAATGCATATGTCATCCCATGAGACTTTAGGCTGCCCCTTCTGTGCATATTGGACCTTGGACATGTGCAAAAGGGAAAAAAAAGTGCAGATCTCCCACATGAGCATTGAAATTGGCACTTTTATTTTTACGTGTTCAGGAGAAAAGCACCTATGCAGTGTAAAAACACATGAAAGAAAAACCGGGAAAAGACTCTAGAAGATGGTGGGATCCACTGGTTCCTCCACACTGAAAAAAACCTGGAACAGTGTGGGACTACTGGAATAAGATTGCAGAGGGATTAGGGGCTCTTTCAAAGCAAATGAAAAATATTTTCTTAATCCTTTTTTTAATAAAAGTTAATTAAAGCTTTAACTTAGTAAAGTAAATTAACACCTTGAAGATAAGTTTTCACTTAGTGAATGTGGTAAAAATTACTATTTGCATACCTAATCACATTCAAGGAATAGTCAAAAATAAAACATGATTTTTGTTTACACATGATTTGATGGTTGAGGTCAGCAAAGCTTTACCTTATTCACAAAGCAAAGTGAAATTTCCCTTGCAA
>NC_092861.1:77452063-77454696 GCF_032062135.1 Pyxicephalus adspersus | reverse complement strand
CTTAAATACCAGTAATGACTTGTCAGTGCTTTACCCTGCCTTCTCTCTCTCTCTGACATGTGGCATTATGTTAAGGATGGTTGGTTCATCTATATGACTTTGGCTCTTCTCTCCCTATGATTCAAATCCATCATATGTAAGTAATTTGATGCTTAAATTATTTATTTTTTTTATATATAGTAACTATGTCAGGATGAATTTGTAAGGATTTTGATCTAAATAGGTGATTGAATTTTTGTTTTATGAACAAAGATGAAGTTACCCTGTCTGAAAGTACTCCTGAGGAAGTAGATACTATACATCTGCAAAATGTGTCCGTTTATACATGACAGTGGATATAATGTCATTAGGTCCCTTGAGGTAACAACTGAAATGTACACTGCCTATATACTTGAACTGTTTTGTGGTTCACTTCATGCATCTTCAAGTAGATTCTCAGTTCATTGTAAAAAATTAGACTGAATGGAAGATAGTACATGTGCCTTTAAAGACGTGTGTAATGACGCAAGAAGCAATCGCATGAAGGTATGTTGTTCAGATTTCAGAGCAATAAACATAAAGTGGACCTATCACCACATATTTTACATTGTATAAAAGCGTGGCTAACGCTGAATGGAAAATCTTTAGCCTTCCTGGCCACTTACATAAAAAAAACACACATGCATTTTTTCTTTACATTTTAAGGAAGGTTTGTCAACAAAACTTGCGCCTGCGCAGTATCAGATTGGGAGATGAAAGAAGAAGCCTGAAGTTTATTAAAAATGACACAGGTTCTGCAGTGTTTAAAATTTGGCATCTTGGCAGAATATATTAGGCTTCACAGAAAACTTTACTGCCCATAGAAGATCATATTCTAAAAAATAGCCTTTAGTGTGTTGTTAGGAATTTGTCCAGCTTGTGACTCTTAAGAAATGATTAAATGTCTTATTCAAACAGCAAAGACAAGATAAATGGAAGCAGCGTACTGTAACTCAAAATCATCAGGCTGTAAAAATGAAGATGCCAGCACTTTCACTGCACTGCAGTGCTCAAATCAAGTCTTTTCATTTTTTGGGAACAGATGAAGGAACTTGCTGTGAGCTGGTACTTCACAAAACAGCAATTGTCTGGCAAAATTTCAGATCTTTGAACTGAACAAGGTTCACACAGCTGTGCTTGAGGAAACACAGCGAGTACGATCATAAAAACTAGAGAGGCATCATCATCATCATCATTGTCAACAATCACAATATCTCTAGAACTTGCTTATAGGACTCATTTTTGTGTTTTAATAAGAGATCTATCACCATGATAAGAAAGTACATATGGTTTTACAATAAAATAGCATATTTGCTTAGTTCTTTTTTACATTTACTGTGTTCCCAGATAAATTGCATATTTTTTTTTTTAAATACCAGATTACCATATATTTAGGGAACAAAAAATGGGAAGGAGTTTTTACAATCATGTCAGAAATGGCAGCTTATTTAAACTCCCGTGTAGGTGTGTCCTAATGTGATGAGGTGTTTGATTTTCATGAATGGGATGAAAGTTAAATAATTTCACTTTTGGCTTGAAAGTGAAATTTGCTTTTGTGGGGTGCACCTGATCATTATTTGTACATTCTGTTTTTACCTGTTTCACTTTATTTTGTTTTTGTTGCAAACATTTCAGAACTGCAGTTGACTGCAGCGTTCTAATACACTCATCTGCACTCCCAACTGCTCCTTTTAATTAAATGTGGTTTGGAATCATTTTGTGCACACATTTATACACTGCTAATGTTGCGATGGGGTGCATTGCAGTTCCTAGAGGTGACAAATTGCTTTTGCATTTCCTCCTGGAGGAAGAACAACACGTTTGCCTTTACAACACTCACATGAAGCATGACAAACTGACTGTCAAACACTGTGGTTGACAGCATATAAGTTGAAGAGGGGTGGCTGGGAGTGGCTAACAGCACTGTTTTAAACTGCAAGTCTAAAGGGTCTTAGTCATAAAAAATAAAGGGGGGGGATTTATTTATTACTTATATTACTTGCAGGTGTTGGCAAATAGGGGAGTAATAAACCTGTATCACTGTCTGTATTAGTCTGTCATTTGCAATCCCTATTTATTGTACAGCGCTGCGTAAGATGTTGGCGCTATATAAATCCTGTTTATTAATATTATTAATAATAATAATAATAATAATATTAAAGGTGAGGCCAACTGCATCCTTTAAAACCACCAAATCGACCTTACTTTCTTCTTGATTGATTCAAATTCGTTTCACCATAATTAAATTTTGCCAACACATCCTATTATTCACAAAAATTTTAGAAATGTGAAAACAAAAATAATTTTGCCTATTCCAATCTGAAATCAGCTAAATCATCTATGTGATATTTTTTTCATTTTACATTGAAAATGAAAATGTGATTTCAGTTATAGATTGTAAACTCTAATGTACAGTATTCTAGAACTAACATTTTAGATACTCCGCATAAAAGAATGTTATATACCTATAAATGCAAGATTTTAAGCACAGTATTATTCTTTTATATTCAGTTCACAATAGAAAGGAATATTTTTCCATCATTACAGTAGGTTTATGGAAAAGTTTCTTTCAAGTTTCAAGTGGGGATTGAATGCATCTCTCTCTCTCTCTCTCT
>NC_092861.1:77450965-77451856 GCF_032062135.1 Pyxicephalus adspersus | reverse complement strand
TGTACACCACAGCATAACTTTAAAATCAACTTTATTTCTTTGGAATGGGGAATTGTTAAAGGAATGTAAAGTGTGATGAAACCAAATAGCTGACTTTAAACAGCTGAATCTAAATATCACTTTGTGAAGTCTTCAATAGCCAATCTGACAACAATAAGGCACATTAAATATACAAAGACACTAATTAAGACAACTGTATGAATCATTATAAATGCACCTGCGGAAGCTGTTAACATCATGGTACAGAATGGTCCATTATGCAAACACTCATTATAATGATTAGATACACTGGACTCTGAGTTTCTTTTATGATGATGATGACTAGCACACATCAATGGGCACCATTTCTGTATTTTATAATAAACAGCTGCAACAGAGAAACACTTTGTACAACAATTTTCAAGGATAAACTGAATTACACAGTTGAATGATAAAGCAATAGTTTTCTTGTGTGTTGAAGTGCAGTTCCAGACAACAGGTGAAGACAATCAATGAACTAATCGTGTGTACAAATACTGCATTATGGTTATGATCTGAAAGTCTACTTAGTTTATCTTAATTTGAGCGCAATGTTATCCACAATGCTTAGATTTTACAGACCGAGTTTAATTGAAGAAGCACAGTTTGAGGTCTGTGAACAATTTTTTTCCCTCTTGTTGGTGTTATCAAACTGCCCAGGAAGATTTCAATCTTGGTGGATGTAGAAAACATATTTATACTTATGTACATATTTATATAATTTTCAATCAGAGAGACAGCAAGTAGACTTTTTTTCAAAATCAAGTTTAGTAATGTTTTCATATAACTAGAATATCAACAAAATCATTGGGGTGGACAAGTACAATACAAAAATGCCTAAATGAAAGAAGTAAGCAGGTAGATTATGTTTCA